>NW_028280147.1:0-130546 GCF_059751315.1 Micrasema longulum | reverse complement strand
TATGTTAGTTTAAGAATTTTATTTTGTTGTCTTTGTATTCTTGTTATGTCTGTCTTATTACTAGTTCCCCAGAAGGCGATCATGTAACTCAATTTACTTTTGACATAGGCTTCGTACATCATAATTTTTTCCTTTCTCGGTGTAATCTTTAATTTTGTAGAAGAGGCTATGTAGTGATGCCATTTAAATTTAGACTGAATTTAGGAAATTAGTATCTGAGTGCTAACTTAAAAAACTTCACCTTAAACTGAAAATTAGTTATTTATGCAAAAAAAAAAACTATAAATACAAACCTACCATAAAATAATAGCGTAAACCAGCCAATGACAGGTCACAAGCCCTGTAAATGCCTAGACTTCCATATTCCCTTCTCAAAAATGTTTTCCCTCTCTGTTGAATAACTCCCTAGGGAGGAAATCCAGCCAGTCTGCGTGCATTTGAACATACTCAAACACTGTTTAATTCAAAACCGTTGGGTTTTTTCCCGAGGGAGCGAGTTTTTTTTTTTCGGGATGAAAAGTAACTTTCGACACTCGGTGGCTTTTCGGCTATTCCTATCCGAAAAATCTCGTCAATCTGCCACTTCGTTGCGACGTGAAAGAAAAGCTCATTTTTACACTAACGATTTTTCGGAGGGAGTTATTTTTTTCCGGGGTGAAAAGTAGCCTATTCGACTTCTCATTGCAAAAAATCACGTCGATCGGTCGAAAACACACACAAACAAGCTCACTTTCTAATTTATAATATATTATTAAGCTTGGATATTACAAAATTTTAATTGCTGTAATAAATATGTAAATGTGTAACCATAAAAAAAATTGTAATCTTTAGTGTAAAGGGACCTGTATCTTCAATCTAATCAAAATATTAAAATAAATAAAAAACCTTTTTTTTGTTCGAATTTATTAGAGATTATTACCATTTTTTTCCATTTAACTGTTGTATTTTAAATGTTTTTTCTTTTATTCGTATGTGACTATGATTCCCATATAAATTTGTAAGTAATAAATACTTCTAAAATCTTGTTTATCTCAATCCTCATAATTTATGACGCGTTTTTTTCCTGAAGATTAAAACATAACTCGGTACCTACTCTTATCTTTTAATTAATTGAAATGTTTGAATAAGTTGTTAAGGCCGCAGTTTGACAAAAAGAACGGATACTATACGATGTAGCCACTTTAACTCTTAAAAATCTGTGGTAAAAAAATCTCTCGCTCGCGGTGATGCAGCATTGTGTTTGTTACCTCAAGCGGAAGACGGAATAATCTGAAGTTCAGACATTAAAAAAAAAACTTAGAGACATCATTCTTCCGTGGCCACTTTACACACTGTAACATTCACCATTCTGCCTACGTTTGAACATATACACTTCCTCAACTCTTCCATTTGTTGAATTTTGTGAAGTAAAAGAGCTGAGACCTTTATCATGTGGGTGAGATTCATCCGGCTGAACCAATTCACGTACTAGGCCTTCTCAAAAATGTTTTCCTTCTCTGTTGCAACAAATTTAAATATGAATAACTCCCCAAGGAGAAAATCCAGCCAGTTTTGCAAGCATTTGGACATACTCAAAACATTGTTGAATTAACTACCTGGTAAAAGAAGAAGTAGACAAAATAGCTAAATTGTTTTCTGGCGTTGCCTAGTAGGGTTCAGCCGGATGAATCTCACCCACGTGATAAAGGTTTCAGCTCTTTAACTTCACAAAAGTCAACAGATGGAAGAGTTGAGGAAATGTATATGTTCAAACGTAGGCAGAATGGTGAATGTTACAGTGTGTACAGCCAATCTGCTAAACAAAATGAATTTTTTTCCCTTGAAAATAGACGCACTACATTTGAATAATGCTATTAATATTAATTATTAATTAATAAAGCCAAAAACCTACTTGCCAAAATTAATCTTTATGTCCCCTTTTGCGTGACAACAAATAAGTATTTATTCCACCTGCCAGTCTGTAGCACTAACTATGCACAACACTCTTTCCTCTATAGTTCTTGCTTTAACTATAATGCATTTTTTATCTGTTGATTTATTTAACACGCCCCTTAATTTATTTAAAAATTAATTAAGACTCATTCTTTCTGGCTGCGATGCGCTCCTACTTGGTATTTAATGATGCTCACGCTTTCACACACCTGAACACTTACTCCCACACAAATACACACCTCTACACTCCCTCTCATACAAATACACACAAACACAATTCAATGTGTATGATTTTTATTTAGAAACTTCTCTGGTCTGTCTTTAAACTGTATTATTTTTATGTTATTATATCATTGTCAACTGTTTGTTTCTGTGAAATAAATAAAGCTAGTTTAGTAACAATGTAAATATATTTATGACATCAGTTTTAAACTTCAAACCTACAAACCCAAAAATGACATTTTTGCACATTCGCGGCTTAAGCATTGACCCGACAATATGTAACGTAAAAGCAAACACAGTATCTTGTAAAGCAGAACATTTTATTTCTGGTGGTGGTGCTCATTTTTAAATTTTAAAAAAAAACAAACAAAACTTATTTCAACACCCAATAATATTTGAAATGGGTCAATAAATAGCACCGACCGATACTCAAGACTGTGTGGATTGATTCGTAACATAAATATATTTGATCGGTTCGGGCCGTGGCTTTGTGACAAAATGGTGGACTTTAGATTGCGGTCCAAGGTTCGAACTTCCACTTTTCACAATTCGATTCTACCACTTTGATACGATTAAACGTCGGATTTAAACAACATGGCGTAAAATGGTATTTATTTGCAATCTAATTCGAAAATAATGTTTGATAAATAATAAAAATTATTTATTTAATCTACACTTTTATGCATATATTGCACGAAGGTAATTTCTTCCTACCTACCCAAACCGTTCAGTTTGAGAAAATTACAAGTACATGGTCATATTTTAACAAAATTTTATATTTTTATACAACAATTTAAAACAAAAATTGGCTTAAAAATTTCCCTTATAACTTGATACAAAAATTAATTTAAACATTTACACTTTACTATGAGGAGAGGAGAGAAGATAAGATGAAAAAAGGAAGGAGATATGAATTACTCAAACTTTTAGGTCGTGGCATTTTAATCTTGATTTAAATGTAAATAAATGCCTCTAACATTAGTGGGAAAAATATTCCACAATCGAGCAGCTACTACTGTGAAAGAGAAGGCAAGAAAATTAAAGCGGTGAAGGGGTATAAAAAGGGTTCTCTCGTTACTAGAGCGAAGAGATAGTCCATGTTGAGATAGAGGTTGGAATCGCTCTCTCAGATAATCAGGCAAAGTAGTATACAGGCAAGAAAAGAGAAGATGTGCTCTGTAAGAAGATTGGGGTGAAGAAAAAAGTGGAGAAGGTGGATTTTCATAATATAGTTGACCAATTAGAAATTTATGCTAATAACATAAACATATGATAAGCTAAGTAAATCAATTACTTTAATTTAGGAGTTTAAAAATAAAATCATATACAAAATTTTGTGTTAAAAATATCTAAATCGCGTGTTCTCTTAACGTCAAAAAAAACCTTGGAATTCAGAACATATAAATTTGTTGCAACAGAGAAGGAAAATATTTTTTAGAAGTTAATATAGAAGTCTAGGCATTTACAGGGCTTTTGACCTGTCATTGGCTGGTTCAAGTGGCCACTTTACACACTCTAAATGTCTAGACTTCCATATTCCTTTCACTCTGTTGCCAAAAATTTAAATCAGAATATGTCCCTAGGGAGGAGATCCAGCCTGTCTGCAAACATTTGTACATACTCAAACCATATCTTTAAATACATAATTCCTCTGTACGTGTGATGTCACCGTACTCCTCCTAAACGGCTTAACGGCGAAATATAGATCTCTGCGCTGTGCGTGTTCGTAGATATTAAAATCTTTAATCGAATATGTAAAAAAAAAGTTAGGAGCATAAATATTTTATTTATCTATCTACCAGGGTTGCATTTGAGGAGAATTCATTTGCAAAAAAATTGAAAACTGTTGTTTTTTTGTGTATAAAAAAAGTTTTTTTTAATGTTTATAAACATCATTTGTTTTTTGTAGATCTCAATCAGATTCCTTATAATTTCTACCCATTTATTTATTTTTATTGGATTTTTGGTAACACTAAAATAATATTAATTTCAATACATTTAAAAAAATCGTATTCCTACATAGTACACCCCTTTGTTGGTGAGACGACCGGATTTTGACGCATGCAAAAAGAATGCTTTATTAAAAAAATATTTATTTTATGCTTTGGAATTCAACCATAAACAAGTACCTACTTAAATTTAATATTTTAATATTAACTGATTTTAGTTTTGGAATTTAATCACAAGCAAGTACTTAGGTACCTACTTATCAAAAATAAGTATTTTCCCAAGGCAATCCAACGTTCGGGCAGGACAACGTCTGTCGGGTCAGCTAGTACAATATAATATACATGTCAACAATATTTTCAGTTTGTCCAAATTTTTGTAGACAATGACTGGATTCAACTCCCTGGGGAACTGTTTAAATTAACATAATACAACAGAGATTAAGGACATTTAAGAGAAGGTAATATAGAAGTCTAGGCATCTTCAGGGCTTATGACCTGTCAATGGCTGGTTAAAGTGGCCACTTTACACACTATAAATCCACCTGGTCCATGAAGAAGTATAGAAATTGAAAAATAACATTTTCAGGCGTTGCCTAGTAAGTGAGTGAAATAATTCAATTAGATGAATCTCACTCGCATAAATAAAGGTTTCAGCTCCTTAACTTCACAAACATCAACAGATGAAATAATTTATTGAAGGAATATAGATGTTCAATTATGGGCAGAATGGTGAATGCTGCACAGTGTGTAAAGTGGCCACTTAAACCAGCCATTGACAGGTCATAAACCCTGAAGATGCCTAGACTTCTATATTACCTTCTCTTAAATGTTCTTCATCTCTGTTGTAATATGTTTATATACATTAGAGTGGGCCGATGATGTATGAGGTTTTATATTTTTTTAGACATCAAAGTGAAAGGGGTCTAAAAAGTTGCATTTTGGATCACATTGAACGTAAAAATTATTAAAAAAAATATTCCATACTACTTTTGGCCTTCAACCGAGGTTTGAAGTTTATCACTGTCTGAACATTTTGTTAATTATCTATATTGATAAAATTATTTTGTGTTAGTAAAGAAATAACTTAATCACATTACAAATTCGAACGCGCTTTAAAACTACCGAAATGGAAAATGTTTACACTCCGCGGAACTAATTCCGTCGAGCGCCTGGCTAATATTGACGAAAACAATGGCCTATAAAAAACAATGCTACCTATTTATTATAAAACAAAGTGCAACTCACGCCCTTAGATGCTTTTTTAATAAGATTTAATGCACATTATAACATTTAATTAGAGTGATTTTCTTCCTTAAATACGAAATGACAGCCGGTTTACTCCAAAAAATCGACTTTTTCGAAAACTTCAAGCTCTGGTTGAGGGCCAAAAGTAGTATCGAATATTTTTCGCATTCTGTGTAACCCAAAAGGCAACTTTTGAGACCCCTTTCATTTCAAAATTCGGAGAAAAAAAATATCAGCCCACCCTAATATACATGTCTCAATTTCAGATTGAGTGGCGCATCAGTTAGCTTAGCTTAGCACTTAGCATTTTTTCTGTCGATTTACACTTGACTCGTATCGGTAACTCCGAATTCTCAAAATAATTTATATTTAATAGTTTATTTTATTAATGACTCTTAGTAAACACTTAGAATATTATGACTGACCTTAGACAAATCAATAACCATCGATTATTAGATGAAAACTAATTGTCGTGAAAAATTCTAAGATAATAGTATCGTACAGAGATGCCGTTCCGTCTGTCTGTGCAATTGTTGATTGAGTGTTGCAAACATCAACAATTAAGAACAAGGCTGCCGAGGTACTTACCCAGTACTATTTTACTGTTTTGAGCGATTATGCTGTATCCATCAATCGGCATTCATCTACAAGGTAACTTTTCTCACCTGGAGTGAAATATATTAGAGGCGAACCGTCCATATTAGCGATTATGCGCAGCTTACTTTTTTTTTTTTTTAAATTTAGATTTATTTATTTATGACAATATTCATCGTTTTAACATTACATATAAACATATTACAACAGAGATGAAGAACATTTAAGAAAAGGTAATATAGAAGTCTAGGCATCTAAAACTCAAATTATTTATTCACAAAGTAACATAACAAATAACAAAGGATTTAAGACGTTAAATTAGAATTTTTTATCGAACCAAGAACCCTTGAGCAATAGTTCGACATTATCAAGGTATAATACTCTATAATAGCAAGAGTATTTGCCTCTTAAACATAGTTTCACTAATGTGAAAGATGTCGATCTCCAAAGTGATAATGTTCAGCTGCTTGACTGCTCTTCCAATCGGCATGACCAGAGGCAGGTTGGTTCTGGACACCGGGAGGTAAAACAGTCTGTGCTGACGCTGTCGGAGATAGCCATCAGGAACATAAAAATTGATACTCTCTAAAATGGCTGAGTTATCGATGAAACCCCTTAACAGTCTGAAAAAATGGGTCAGTGTAGACCCATCCCTTCTAAGTTGCAAACTATTGGTCTCAAGCATACCCAAGAGGAACCCAGTGGGATAGAGCCACGGATAACTACCATACTCCCTCATGTAGAGATACCTCAGAATTTTTTTCTGAACCCTCTCCAACACGAGGCTCAGCAGGGGCTTATGACCTGTCATTCTTCATCTCTGTTGTAATATGTTAATGCTAACAGCTCCCCAGGGAGTTGAAACCAGTCCTTGTCTACAAAAATTTGGACAAACTCAAAATATTGTTGATAAATCCACCTGGTCCATGAAGAAGTATAGAAATTGAAAAGTTAAAAATTTTCATGCGTTGCCTAGTGTGTAGGTGAAATAATTCAATTAGATGAATCTCACCCGCATAAATAAAGGTTTCAGCTCTTTAACTTCACAAACATCAACGAATGAAAGAATTGAAGGAATATAGATGTTCAAATATGGGCAGAATGGTGAATGTTACACAGTTTGTAAAATGGCCACTTAAACCAGCCTATAACAGGTCATAAGCCCTGTAGATGCCTAGACTTTTATATTACCTTCTCTTAAATGTTCTTCATCTCTTTTGTAATATGTTAATGCTAACAGCTCCCCAGGGAGTTGAATCCAGTTCTTGTCTACAAAAATTTGGACGAACTCAAAATATTGTTGATAAATCCACCTGGTCCATGAAGAAGTACAGAAATTGAAAAATTAAAATTTTTCAGGCGTTGCCTAGTGTGTAGGTGAAATAATAATACCACGGATGAATCGGAAAAAATACATAAGCATGTACGCATATCTTCTTTCGCCAAACTATTGTAGCCGAGCATTCCAGTATGAAGTCAGACGGGTACAACCACGGATAATATCCGCACTCCCTTAAGTAATTTCTTCATTCTTGCCATATATACCTGTTTTACCATTCTTTCGTCATCCATTCGTTCCGCATGACCATACCATCTCAGAGCCCGTTTCTTAATCTTTTCAATCATACCTGACTCAGATTTACACTCTCGCCTCGGAAGTATGTTTACTAGGGACGGAAAGGCCGATAAGATATTGAAAGGAGGGTGAGTGCCGGTAACAGGGTGAACGGTGCACTAAAATCTACTTTGGCAAACAAATGTTTATCGCAGGAGGCTAAACTAGCAGTTCACAACGGAGTTCTAGTTCCAACTCTATGTATGAACACGCGATCTAGTGTATCTGGAAAAATAATTATGAAAGTAGGTTGAATGCTGTCGAAATGCGATCCCTCAGGCGAATGTGTGGTAAAACGATGTATGATAGGTGCACAAATGTCGAGATCCGTGAAGTGTGTAAGGCTGAGACATGCATTATTGACAGAATTAAGAAAGGGGTGCTGCGTTGGTTTGGACATGTAGAGCGAATGGACAGCGAAAGAACGGCTAAAAGGATCTACGATGCAAATGTTGATGGATGCATTAAACGAGGAAGACTGAGAAAGACATGGCACGATCAAGTCCATCAAATACTTGAAGATGGACATGTCAAAAGTAGGAATAATCGGCTAGCGTGCATAAGAAGATGTATGAATGTAGAGGAAGCGAGGTCTGTATGCCAAGATAGAGTGTTATGGCGTTCTATCCTCTCTGCCTACCCCTACGGGGAAACGGCGTGATGGTTTGTTTTTGTTTGTTTGTTTGCCTGATTTCATCATTCGTAACCTTATCGTATATTGATTGATATTATTGACAACCCTGAAATTATGCGGAGCTTTAGCTTTTATGTCAGACAGCGTCAGCAAAGACTGTTTCACATTCCAATATACAGGACCAACCTGCCATTGGTTATGCCTGTTGGAAGCGCTATCTCTATGTTGAACAATATCACTTTGGACATTGACATTTTTCACGTCTCTGAGGGAGTTTTTCGTTACAAGATTCTCGTACTTTTTTAACATATTATTATTTGGATATTATGTATACTTATGTGTTATTTTTATATATACCTAATTTTACCTGATTATTTTAATTATTTCTATCGGTATGAATTAAGATATTTTATTTTGCAATTTACATAAATATGAATAAATAAAATTTAATTAAAAAATATCCTACACATTCATCAAAGACATCGCATTTCGACCATCATCATCATGAAATAGTGACAAATAAAAAAAATACACAATTGGGTTGTGGTCCCGTGGCTAGTGTCTCGGACTCACGGCTCAAAAGTCCGTGGTTCGAGTCCCACTATACGCCAACTTGATTCCCATATTCTAAAAGTGAGTTTTTTACAACTCGTTGAAAGTGGCCCTCAAAATTAAATATTTGGGCAAATCACAAGGGTGCAAATATTTATTTTTAATAAAATTAAAAAAAAACAGTAGAACTCCGTTTATCCAAACTCCAGCCATCCGGATTGCTAAATATCATGATCAGGAAATAAAAAATAAGGGAGATGGGGAAAATAATGGAAACGAGTATCTTCGTCAAATTCTCTTCTGGACATGTTTAAAGTAATTTTTTTATGTGATTCCGTTTCCCTGTATTATTTCAAAAGCAATAAAATTATTATCCTAAAGTAGGTTTCTCATATTCGGATAACGTCTGGGCACTCTTTATCCCGGATAATTGGAGTTTTAGTGTAATAACATTTAAACCTGAAATAATGGCATACCTACATAACAAAATGACAGAAAATAAATCGTTTAAGCTTGTGCAATAATACTATTGTGAGGCCAGTGCGTTGAGTCGCTCAGTCGACCGTATAGAAATTAATTGGAAACAATAATATTTCCATGTACTGTATCCGAGTTTATATGCATACATGTCCAATGTTCAATTGGAGAGTTTATACGGTGGAAACACACACACTGCCCATTGTTTTCGATGCGAGTTACCGTGCGAACCGAGAATTCTTTTACCAGTATGAAAAAGTTTATTAAAATACCTCTACGAATATTATATCGCTGGATCAATGCGAATTTTTTTAATCTGCAAAAAGTCGTTTGTTTTAATCAATTATTTTTTTTGGTTAAATTCATTTCTGTTTTTCAATTCTTTATAATATTACTAGCGGACCCGACAGACGTTGTCCTGCTTGGAATAAAATAAAAAATATAAATTATATAAACAAAATAGTAAATAAATCTCTATGCAATATCTCGCAGCTGTCTCCTGCAATGGTATCTTTCCTTACTAAATCCAAACTTGTACAGTCTTTCTAAAAAAGGGCTTTCGTTTTAGAGAACTTAACATGTGCATCCAGGACATTATTATTTTAGCCATTATTTTTATTTTATTTCTTTTAGTTAGTTAATATTACATTTTTGTATTTTATCTAATACTTACAATAACATAAGTACTGTATACTGATTTATCTACCTTATTTTAATAAACATAACATTTTTTTTTAAATATACGGTTTCTCGCACGAAAAACATTCGGACAGACCCGAAATATAATCAAATATTAAATGTATTTGAATACAACGTTAGTCACTTAAAAACAACAAAAAAAAGTGTCAGCTATTCGTTTTTTTCTGTCGTTTTTTTACAACTAATAACATGTTAGCTTATAAACGTTTACTACACTTACAAAGTTGCTAACTAGCTTATTAATGTAAATGTGTCTTTTAATTTATGTTAATTCGACCTACGGCATTCCATCCTTAGACGATACCGGGCATACAATTATACGTTTCGAAATAGGGCTTGACAATCGAACCTTTTTTACAAGAATTAAACCTTAAAAAAAAGCCTCTTACCAGGTACATCATCATCATCATTATCATTTCCCTTTCCGCACCTAATGGTGCATAGGGCACTGCATTGGTACACCAAATGCAGCGTATCTTGAGCATTTTTGTAACATGATCAGTCTTACGCTTCAGGTACCAGTCCAGGTACTATGAATTATCAACAACATTTTGAGTTTGTTTAAATTTTCGTAGACAAGGACTGGATTCAACTCCATAGGGGGCGGCTTATATTAACATATTGCAACAAAGATGAAGAACATTTTAGAGAAGATAATATAGGAGTCTAGGAATCTATTTTTTTTTTTTTTTTGCCACTTTATATACATAAACAATATATATACATATAAGGGCGGGCATATTGCCTTAAGGCAATTTCTTCCTACCTACCCAAACCGTTTAGTTTGAGGAAATTATAAATACATGGACATATTGAGTCTTTACAATTTTATACAAAAATTAAAAACAAAGATTAACAAAATAAAAATTATTAAAAAAAAATAGCACTATACTATGAAGAGTGGAGAGGGGATGGGAAGGAAAAAATAAGGATAAAGTAACAATTTTAATATTTAGATAGTGACATTTCAATCTTGACTTAAATGTAAATAAAGAAGGGGCGTTTTTAACATTAGTAAGTACATTATTTCACAATCGAGCGGCCAATATTGCGAAAGAGGAGGCAAGAAAATTAGAGCTATGACAGGGTATTAAAAGGGTTCTCTCGTTACTAGAACGAAGAAATAGTCCCTGTTGTGAAAGAGGTTGGATGAGCTCTCTCAGATAAATCTATCAAAATGTGTATACGAGTAAGTTTAAATATATATATATTTTTTTTAGAAGAAACGTACATATATTTATTCATATTTTTTGCTTACAAACTATAATTAATAATACAGATAATGTGACCTCACTGGGGTTTCCCGTGCCGAGGACACTTAACAATATACTATTTTTTAAATTTCATTTGAGAATAAACAAAGAAGACTAACTTAAAAAAATGAAGATAATTAACAAATATTCAGACAGTTTTAAAAACAAGGCACATCTATATTATTAATATTACAAAAGACACAATGAAAATAACAAAAACCTTACATAAGCTGTACACTTGTGGAGCAGTTGATTCAATATTGGTATGGGTGAATGAGACAATCCATTTTACTTCTACTTAGCTCCACTATCCATTTTTTTAAATTTTTAAACATTTTCTCGTTACTAATTGATTTAATAGATACTGGAAGTAGGTTATAGATTTTAATTGAAAAATACTCGAACTCCCTTTTTCCGAAAGTGGTATTAGTTTGTATTTGTTTAAGTTGTCTATGTGTTGAGGATCTAGTGATTATATTATTTGTATGTGATGTATTGTGGGGGTTATGTCTTACATTTGAGTAGAGTAGTTTTTGAATCTATAAGGGAGTATTGTTTATTATGAAGCTTTATTATTCATTACTTTAATACATAACTTGTACTAAAAGTTGATAAAAAATAGCACAATAAATTCAGTGGGTATTGGGTATTCCCATTACAATTGAAATGTCAACTGACCGATTTGTTCTAAAAAATAATAATTCCAAAGACAGTCACGTCGATCGCCACATGTCTCGAGAAATGACTGCATGAAATTAATGGTGGTAATGTGTCAACTGTATCATCTCAAAGAAAAATAGTCCTTAAGAAATAATTTCCGAAGTACTGTTTTACAAATCGAGAATCTTAAAAAAAATCGTGTAATCTGCAAGCTTCCTCTAGGAGAAAAAAACCTCGACTAGATTTAGGATAGTAAATAATAATAAATTTCGACAAGATGGAAGTGTTGTAGAAATATGGATGTTCAAACATAGGCAAAACGGTTAATTTTATACAGTGTGTAAAGTGGCTACTTAAACCAGCCAATAACAGGTCATAAGCCCTGTAAATGCCTATACTACCATATTCCCTTCTCTTAAATGTTCTCCATCTCTGTGATAATTTGTTGATACTAATATTCAAGTTTTATTTTTATAATAAATTAAAATTAATTCGTTTTACATCACGTGTACCAATATAGTATGTTTGAAAACCAAAATAAGTCCGTAAATAAATAAATAAATAATAGATAAAGATTTTTTTTTTACTACTGTGTACAATAAAAGGCGGTCAGCCGCGTAAAATAAGAGTGATGTGGCGCTCTATCCTCTTTGCCTACTCTTACGGTGAAACGGCGTGATGGTTTCTTTGTTTTGTAAAAATCATCTGACCTTTTCCTTTTATGAACGCGTAATTCCTCTCCCCCCTCGAGTTCAGCCCGCATTAGATTATGTCCGTCCATTGTCGTGTTCGGCACGATATAACAACACTTTTAGGAATAATTAGACGGTTATTGGAATCGTCCGTTTGAATTTTAAAACAGAAGACATACGGGTCACAAACACACCGGTTCAAACATACATGTTTTTATTCTACATACATAAATGTGCGTTTAAAAATGCTTTTAACCGTCTCTAACGACTCTTGTATATAATATAAAATAAAAATAAGTAAGTTATGCCCTACGGGAAATAAAAAAAACTTCAGCCCTTAAAATTTGAGAATTTAATTATAAGGGAACGTTTCTTGAAAATGTACAAAAAACTACTTCCAACAACGTCACTATTTCTTTCAAAGCAACCAATGGTAATACAGTTGTGGTTTAATCATTGTTCCGCGGAGATAGCTTGCCCGTCTATCTCGGTGGCGATGTCTCGGGACAAATTTTGTCATACAAATTGCTCTTTACACATGGACAACGGTCGAATCCTGGGACAGCTTGCCCACCACATATCGCACACCGCATCTGAGGGCAAATTTTAAATATTACTTGCTAAACCTGTTATTCCTTCTTTTTTCTCTGCTGCATTGACATGTTTTTATACTTTTTAACTACTTTTAATCACTTATATTGTATATGTTTATAAAATCAATAAATTGCTGCTCTTACTATGTCATTAATTTTGAAGATGTTTTTAAATTTACTTAAATTTATTTTCTTATTTAACTCTTAAAAGACTGTGGTAAATAATCCCTTTGCGCGCGGTGATGTAACATCGTGTTACCACTAGTAAAAGACGGAATATTCTGAAGTTCAGACATTTGAAAAAAAATAAAAACATGGAAACATACTGTTTAATAATTCGTTTTCCATAACTTATGCGAATAAACATATAATTTAGCCCTGTTACAGCAAATAAATTAATAATCACAAAAACGCCGCTCATGTTACGCGCGTGCGCCCCCTATCATTGTCATTAACCAACTGAAGGCTAAATCTGTTTAAGACGACACCCGCCGCAGAACAGCGTCTCTGTCTTTCCTGTTATGACTTATATCTTCGTGCTCTCTCTTGTATAAGGTATATGTATAGATGTGTTGCTGAATTAGCGGACATTCATTCTTCGCGTAGCAAGGATAAATATTTTTTGAATAAACATTCAGCATAGTTATACAAATTTTACTTTCCAAGTCGGGTGTGAAAATGTCCATTTGAAGATTACAAAAAATACGAATTCATCACTCAAAAAAATAAGAGAGATATATCAAGTCTTGTGTCCTATGTCGACTTGTGTGACATCACAGCCACACAAGAGTGAAAGATTCTTCTCATCGTTTCTTTGAATCCCTTAAAATATGTATGTGTATATTTATGTTTTTCCTTTTTAAAAAAATGTTATTATTATTTTATTTTATTTTTACATCTTAGCATGTTTTTCATTCTCTATTTTAATTCTTAACTTTTAATTACTTTTACATATTTTCTTAATTTTTTTACTTTAATTTTAATTTTTAAACAACTTCTATTTATGTTTATTTTCCTTCTTTTTTTGTACTTTAATTAATAACCTTACATATAATTTTTTATGATATGGAAACTTCGCTGGTCTATTAGAGTTAAGTCTAACTGTGTAAATATAAAACTATGTAACTGTACTGTATGTTTCCTAAATAAAAGAAGAAAAAAATAAATAATAAGTCTCCTTGGCGGTGCCCACATGGACGGAAAAGTTGATCGCTTCCGAACGAGAAAAACTGCTTGAAGAAGCTTTCTGTTATCTGGTAGCAAGAAGGTAATCCAGAAGCACAAATATGCACTTCATTGGATTGAGAAAAGAGGGAAGTGAATTCTTCACTGACTGGGATTAAATTGATTGGACATGATCAATTCGCCGAAATGATTACAAAACTTTTTGAAAGCCTCGAGATTTGTTTCGGAAGCCACCAGATCTGTACATCCGTCAGGGCCTATAACAGGGCCACGGATAGTAGCGAGAAACTCCATTCGGTAATTATAGAGAGAGGGAAAGAGACAAGACCACAGGATGTGTTCAGAAGACTGATTAGGATATCCGCATCAGCACGAAGGGGGTACATATTATACTCCCAGGAGTTATTAAAAAAAACTCATTTGGGACCGTATGTATAAAGAAAATATTTTTGTGACAATACATAATATCATACATAGTTAGCAGATTTATTATGGTCCAAGCTGGTTTCTCAGCATGCGTCTCTATTTGAATATTGAAATAAATTGGAGCATGTATAAAATACTCGGTTCACTAGTGTAGATGGACTAGCTCTCCCTAAATTCAATAATAAATACGGGAAAAGGACACTAGAGTACAATATACCAAAAATTTATAATATGCTCCCATTAAATATTAAAAATCAAAAAACTTATCTGGCTCAAGAGAAAGACGTCTGCTGAGAATCTGGCTTTTAGAACGTGGTTTTTTAAATTAAGGTTTTTTTGTGTTTTTCTTTTTTATTTGGGCATTTTTTTCTTTTCGATGTACATATTCTTCTTTTTTCCATAGTAATAAGAGTTTTTATATGTTTTTAGAATTTAAGATTTAAGATTAGGTATATATAATAGAACTAAATTATAAGCACCTGCTGACAAACTGCATTTTATGCAGTTCAGTAGTACTTCATAATTTATTTGTTAATTTTTTATGCTTTTTATACATAAATATTTAAAAAAATACACGCGAAATAGTAAGAAAACATTATATAAGAAACAAAAAACACAGTACTTTACACCATCTATATAAGTTACATTAATAACTATCACTATCAAAAAGATTCAAATCATATTTTTAATTGCGACACTTTTGGATTTTCTATTAGACTTTTCGTGTTTAAGCTCATCGGGCAGTTTATTGAATTCGGAATGGCCAATATTTTCCAGAGACCTTTTGCCGAGCTTCGTTAAGCGAAACTTAGACACATGAAGATTCCCCGAGTTACGCGTATTGTAGTTGTGAATATCATGACCAAATGTGTATTTTAAATTTGTGTGAGCAGAAAAGTTTATGATATTCAAAATATTGTTGGTTATGTCATGCAGTGGCACCACCTTGAAAGGAAGTATTTTTGTCTGTCGGTAGATATCCTTGGCATGGGAATACCATTTCAGTCCAAGAAACTTTCTCAGAGCTCTGTTCTGAAGAACTTATATCTCCGAAGTCTGATGTTTGCTGGCGAAACCCCATATACATGATAGACAGAATAGGATATTGTATTGTATTATCCGTGGTTGTACCCGTCTGACTTCATACCGAGAATGCTTGGCTACAATAGTTTGGAGAAAAGAAGAAATGCGTACTTGCTTATGTATTTTTTCCGATTGATCCGTGGTATTACCATCAACATAGGTGTAATGGAGAGTATTTTTCTTAATGTTCCTAATGACTACCTTAGACACAGGCAGCTTAAGCTGTTTTATCGTCCTGCTTGCAGAACCAACCTGCCGATGGTAATGCCAGTAGGAAGAGCAATGTCTTTACTCAACCGTATCTCTTCGGATATTGACATCTTTCATATTAGTAAAAAAAAGTTCTGAGGGGATAGCATTCTGTATCTATAATTGCTGGGTATTTTTATTTTACCATCTTTGTATATTTAAATTTTAGTATTAATTTTTTCGTGTTATGTATTTATTTATTTATAAAATTTATTGCAAAAAAATACAAACTTAATAACAGGGAATCTATATAAAACCGATTAATGTTAAATGAAAACGGAGTGTTCTCTGTTTAGGATAGTCTCCATCTAACATGGCACAGCCTGTTCTAAGATGGAGATTTTCTATGTTTAGAGCGTAAGTAGTCCTATAATAATAAAACAATAACATAAAAAAGAAAAACTAAAACTACTTAATTATAAATGCCTAGCTAATCAAATGTAAGAAATTAAAAATCATTATTATACAAATATAAAGTATTTATATGTGCCATGAATACATGTTACTTAAACATAAATAACATAGTATAATATATAATAAAACAAATATAAAGCAATGAAATACATAAAAATATAAATAATATGTGTACCAATTAAAGAAAGTACTACGTTTTTTGATTTACATATATTTTTCAAAAAAATCTCTCGCTACACTATTTATATGTGCAGTTATTTTTATTTTAAAATTTGTTCTACATTTTGAGTCTTTTATATTTGGCAATAAATCATTTAATATTTTTGGAGCAATTACATCGTATTGCTTTTTACCAAAGGCGGTTGATACAAATGGGACAATACAGTTAATTTGTGTTGCTGAACGAGTGTTTATTGTTTGTTGGGTCCTTTTGACCTCACTTAATTTATCATCAAATTTAAGTAGTAGGCACCTAACAAACAATTGTCTTATATCCAATATAGATCTTCCGTTGAATACCTTAAGGATTTTTTGAGAATGATCTTCATGATCCATTTTTGTGCTATTTTTACTGGTTCGAGGATTGAACGAGAGCAACCTCCCCAAGCTAAATTGCAATATGATAGTTTGCTTTAGCAAAAAGCAAAGTAAATTTGTCTCATAAGTTGAGCATTCACAATATTTCTTAGGCTTTTATAAATGTATGCTGATTTCCGTATTTGCTTGGATATTTCCGTATGCATTGAAATATTTTGTAATGTACATAAACGTTTATAAAATAAATAAATTGAAAAACAATAATTGTCTTCGCGTAAACGGCCTTTAATACCGATCGACAAACGCATTTAGTGTTCCAATGTAGTGCTCTATGCACCACCGGGTGCGGATGCGTGATATAATTGTTAATCATGCATACAGAATCTGAAATTACCATATTTTTTTTGGGATTAATCCATGTTTTTACGACGTTAAGACTTTTTTTACGGGACTCAGTAATTTATGTTACTTTATTCCCGTTTTTTGGGTCGCACAGTTGACACCGGGCGCACTTTCGTCTCCGTTTCCCAACCGCCGGCTTTCTAATCCAAAACCCATGTTTGAATTTCAAATTTCCAAAGTCCAATAGTCCACCGAATAAATGGGTAGTCAGTAGTCGGTTCGTCGCCATTGTTCTCCGCCAGTTGCGCACGGGAGACTACAGTGGACAAAGTGACACCCGAGCGCCGAGTTCAAGAGACTTCGTACTCGGGCCAAAAAAATGGTATCGAATAATCAAGAATTGATTAACATATTACAACAGAGATGGAGAATGTTTCGTTGTTGTCGTCCCCGTTCAGAATGCCACTAGTCTTTTTTTCTTTTTAAAAAATAAGCGCAGTAATTTCTAATAAAAATATGCCAATCGAAGCTTAACTGGCAGTGCACAACGGAATTTTAGTCCCAACACTTATGTATGGAAGTGAAACATGAAACTGGCAGAGGAAGGATGAAAGCCGAGTAAACGCGGTTGAAATGCGATCTCTTAGACGAATGTGTAGGAAATCAATGTATGACAGGGTTACGAATGATGAAATTAGGCGAGAGTGTAAATCTGAGTCAAGTATAAGTGATAAGATTAAGAAAGGGTCTCTGAGATGGTTTGGTCACGTAGAACGAATGGACGACGAAAGAATGGTAAAACAAGTATATATGGCGAAAATGAACGGCAACGTGAGACGAGGACGACCAAGGAAAACGTGACATGATCAGATAAACCAAAATCTTAAGTCTGTTCATGTCAGAAGCAGACAGAATCGAAGGGCATGTATGACAAGATGTATAAATATGGAAGAGGCTAGGATTGTATGCCAGAATAGACTTGTGTAGCTGTCCATTCTCTCTGCCTACCCTTACGGAGGAATGGCGTGATGGTAGTAGTAAACAATTAAATTAAATGTACACATGGATACATATTTTTTTATTGCACTAAATACGCAATTTTATCATAGCACAATTATATTTTTTTTGTCCCGACTTGTTTGAAAATTCCGTGTTAAGCCGGGACTTTTCTATATATATTTATTTTATTTATTTATTTTATTTTATTGACATAAACGGCAAATCTGTCTTTTACAAACATTTATAATACTAACATATTTGGCTTACTATATATATATTTTTTAAACATAAATTTCCTTATACCCGAGATTTATAAAAAAAAAATAAAACTTCAAAATTATACACGATTTATATTTTAAAAATTAACCTACAAATTATACAGCATATTCAGTAGAAAGTTTAAATAATAAAACAATATAAATCTACTACTGCTACCATCACGCCATTTCCCCGTAGGGGTAGGCAGAGAGAATGGACTGCCACACACGTCTATCCTGGCATATATTCCTAGCTTCTTCCACATTCATACATCTTGTCATACATGCCCTTCGGTTCTGTCTGCTTTTGACACGACCAGACTTAAGATTTTGGTTTATCTGATCATGCCACGTCTTCCTTGGTCGTCCTCGTCTCACGTTGCCGTTCATCTTCGCCGTATATACTTGTTCCACCCAATCTATGGACGGACGACGGACCGCGCGCGGCGGGTTCAGCCGGTACAGCGCACATATTGTATAATGTTATTTGTGTGTATGCGTAGGATTATGTAAATACACACGGTCTGTGTATGTAGACCGGCACCGATTTTACTCCAATGTAAACACACACACTTAAGAGGCGAGTCTTCGTCTTTTTACCATCAGTAGGCAGCAGAGATAATACTTTGGGTATTTCCAAACCTTTGCAGACTTTCGCCGAAATTTTACACATCTCCGGGCAAGTTGCACCGACACAAGTTCGACTCGTCATATTTTAGTTTCATTGCCTCAGAATAGCGTTTATTTATATTTTTTGTTAACGTATTATTAATTAATTACCCACTGAGTCTGAAGACTATTTGTCAGGCCTATTTTTAAGACAGGTTTAATTCACACGCCTACATTTTATATAAATGTATTTATTACCAATAAATGTTTTTAAACAGGCTGGATTTTCTCCCTAGGGAGTTATTCAGATCTAAATCTATTGCAACAAAAATGGAAAACATTTTTGAGAAGGGAATATGGAAGTTTAGGCATTTACAGTTTTACCTGGCTAAAAGTCAATAGATGGAAGAGTTGAGGAAATGTGGATGTATGAACATAGATTTTTGTTTAACATAAATTTAGTAAACGAGCTGTGCTGGTTTCAGCTTAAAAAAGTCAACACGGAATAGTCAAGAAAACGAAGATGTTTAAACATAGTCAGAATGAATGTTTGTAGATAAAAGACTGGATTTCACCCCCAAGTTACAACAGACATGGAAAACATTTTAGAGAAGGGAATATGGAAATCTACGCATTTACAGGGCTTATGACCTGTCTTTGGCTGGTTTATGTGGCCACTTTACACAAATCGACAGATGGAAGAATCGAAGAAATATCGATGTTAAGAAAAAGGCAAATTGGTGAATGTTACACAGTGTGTAAAGTGGCCACTTAAACCAACCAGTGACAGGCCATAAACCTCGTAAATGCCTATACTTCTATATTCACTTCACACCTTTCTTACAGTCAATTGATAGCTTATCCTTTAGCTCGACTTTACTAAAATTAAATAATAGAAAACATGCTTGCGAATTATATAACAAGGGATTTTCTAAAGTTGCTTACATGTTCCACTGTACCCCAGATCTGGGGTAGAGAGTAACTAGTATAGGGAACAGTTTACCGAAGTAGGGCACATTTACAAACATTGATCAAATCGGCATTAAAAAAAAATAAAAAAATTAACACTACATACACATACAATTTATATACATATAAACAAACAAACAAACAAACAAACCATCACACCGTTCCGTAGGCAGAGAGGATAGAACGCCATAACACTCTATTTTTATTTTTTTTGTTTTTCTACCTAAATATGTTGAGTATTAATATTCCAAAGTTATTATATAGAACTTTTTATAAAACAACTGTGTTATATGCATAGATATATTGTTATTATATTATTTCATAATTGTGTTAAAACAAACAAACAAACAAACCATCACGCCATTTCTCCGTAAGGGTAGGCAGAGAGGATAGAACGCCACAACACTCTATCTTTGCATACAGACCTCGCTTCATCTACATTCATACATCTTCTCATTCACGCACGCCGATTATTCCTACTTTTGACATGTCCATCTTCAAGTATTTGACGGACTTGCTCGTGCCATGTCTTTCTCGTTTTCTGCATCCATCAACATTCGCATCGTAGATCTTTTTAGCCGTTCTTTCGTTGTCCATTCGCTCTACATGTCCAAACCAACGCAGGACGCCTTTCTTGATTCGGTCGATAATGCATATCTCAACCTTACACAGTTCACGGATCTCGACATCTTTGCACCTATTATACATCGCTTTGCCACACATATAAGGGCGGGCATATTGCCTTAAGGCAATTTGTTCGTACCTACCCAAACCGTTCAGTTTGAGAAAATTACAAATACATGGACATATTGAATCTTAAAATTGTATACAAACTTAAAAACAAAGATTAACAAAATAAATATATATATAAAAAATTAATACTTTACCATGAAGAGAGGAAAGGAGAGGTGATAGGGTAAAAAGAAGAAGAAGAAAGGAACAACTCAAACATTTGGATAGTGGCGTTTCAATATTGACTTAAATGTAAATAAAGAAGGGGTGTCTCTAACATTAGTGGGTAGATTATTCCACAATCATTATCGAATTAGCTCTGTAGCTCAATCACAAATAACTATCGACGTGCTAATAAGCGACGTGATAACAATTTCTCACCATGGTTGTTTATCATATTTGCGATCACAATGCAACATCCGTGAACACCTTATATTACATGTCAAAATATTTACGTTTCGCGACGTATAATCCTGCTGCGCAATCACATGTTTGAATTTCACCGGTGTAAATATGGACAATATTCCAAAACTGCTATTTTTATTTGTTTACTTATTATTTATCATGCTATTTATTGAATTTAGCCGGCAGTTGGCAGGCCAAATGTCAAGAAAAGCAGTCGCCATAGTAATTGTAATTTAATTTTCACTTTTTTTGTATGAGATACCCATTATTTTGCAAATAATGGAGTATATTGTATATTTTTTTATGGTAAACGCCAATTTTTTCGAAGTGAACTGTATTTATTTACGAGGAAAAAAAACGAGCCTTGACTTAGATATTACACACGCGTTGACTTATGACTGCGATAACTTAAGCATGTTCATTATTTTTCATTGTGATCGCTCAAATGCTAAGCATGTTTTTCAGCACGTCGATAGTTATTTGTGATTGAGCTACTCGATTAATATGGCGGTATTGCAATGAAGAAAAATAAAGGAAATGTTATTTCTGTTATAGCGTACCCCGTGTTGCACTGTTCCCCATCTGACCCCACTCACCTATTCAACGGCTCCACATGTTAGCAAACAGACACGAATAAATGTAGATTTTAAAAATTTTCCTTATTGAAATTAAAGTCAATACTTTTTAAGCATTTATTTTTTTTAACTGTTATTATTAACCACGCATAGTATCGTATCTGGCGCTGATTACCTTTATATAAAGAGATACACAGGTACACTTCTTGTCACTCCAAAAATTTAAGTTTTGTTCGGTTATTTTGTCTGGTATGCTAAAATTGTGGGAATTTTTTTTTTTCTACGTCTGCCACTATTTTTTTGTTTATTTTATTTTTATGCTCGAGTATTTAGCGTTTTGTTTTTATGATGTATTTTTGAAATTCATTTTTTAAATACAGGGTGTTCATTAAACCCTTTCATATCCGAAACCACGATGATCAGTATGAGCAAGAAGACATATTGGCATATTAAAATATTTTTTTAAAACAAATAAAATTTTAAAAAATAAAATAAAATAAAGAAAAGCAAAAGGTTGCTTACTTCTGCAGGGGAGAAACGAGGAGGGGGATGGGGGAGTCTGATACTGCGCCGCGCTCCCCTCACTTCTACCCTGCAGAAGTAAGCAACATTTTATTTTTGAAAATTTTCTTTGTTCTACATTTTTTTTCAAACATGCTAATTGGCCTTCTTGTCCATACTGATCATTGTGGTTTCGGATGTGACAGGGTTTAAAGAACACCCTGTATAATAAATAAATCAAGAATAAAATCTATTTTCAAAAAAGCGTTCCAGGGCTGGATCTTTCAGATCTTGGATCTTTGGATCAGGGCCGCGATTATGAACGGCTATCTTTATCGGTATATGCTGAGACGGTATAAACTAATATCGATATTTATGTATGAAAGTGTGTATATTTGTATGAAAATTCAAAGCATCTTCGTCGGTAACCGGTAATTAAACATGTTTAGAAAAAAAAATTGTAAACATGTCTATTTTTCACATAGAAAACTCAATTTTACATTATAGATAAAAGTGAATATAAATTTTAACTTCCTATCGAATACGTACCCAGGGAAAGATATTTGAGTGAGAAACTCCTTGGTGGTTTTCTAATATTTAAGATAGTTTATTTCATATTTATTTTTTATATTTTTTAAAAATGTTTTTCAATGTTTTTCATTGTTTTTCCTGTGCTATTAATATATTGATGTGCAATGTATTTTAATGATGTGTTTTTGTGTACAATATTTATGATTATATGAACATTGTTAGTGTATTATAAATATAAAAGTCATACAGATATTCGTTCCAACTCAGAACAAAACTTTGGTTGTATGGAGTTAGGAATTGTGTTTCAATAACTTAGAACTTCGGATATAGATATTTTGGTATTATTTATGTTTTCTCTAGATATTTATTGTTTACTTTTAAGACTGAAAAAGCACACATAATGATACAACAAAAATAAAAAATAAATATGTTTCCTTTTACTACTTTACTAATTTGTTGTATAAATAATTACTCGTAAATTGCCGTAATAAATATATAAAAAATAAATACATTTTTTTTTTTTGAAACTATTACATAAATGCTGTATCTTAAAGCTGAAAGGCTGGAAGTTACATTTTGTTGCAAAATTAATTCATGAATCTCAATTTGTTCATATATTCAGATTTTATTAATGCTTAAAATATTGAAGCCCTTCGGTATTATACCACTACTGAAATAGTTGGTTCTAAAACACCAGTACACCAGTACACCAGTAGGGCAGTAATAATACTCTGCTGGTATTAAAGCAGTGGATACCGAATCAATTCCACAATTTTTACAAAAAACTACCTCTGACGCAGAGAGGGATTTTGCACAAGATTAAGTCTTATTGTCATAATCAACCATACTTAACTATTGTGTCATTTCTTTTGCCGTTAATTTCATTATTTTACTTTGCTTTTTTTTCACATACTGTTTATTTTATTTTATTTTTTTAACATAAACGGCAAATCTGCCTTTTACAAACATTTATAAAATTAACATATTTGGCTTAATATTTTTTTTTTAAACATGAATTTTCTTATACCCAAGATTTATAAAAAAAAATTAAACCAAAAATTTTACAGCATATTCAGTAGAAAGTGCAAATGATAAAACATTCTACAGTAAAACAACGAGGAAATCATAAGTACTGTTTCACACAGCTAGGCAAAGTGAACAAAAAACTGTAAATATATATATTATGAAATGCATGAATAAATAAATATAATTACCATTCACCATCTTTGAAAAAGTTTAAAAGGTTTGTTCCATAGGAACAATACCTTACACTAAATATATCAAATACGTGGGAATAACTATTGCCGAGTTCATGAAGTCTATTTAATACGGCATTACAAGTATACACTGTCCGTGAATTGTTGCTACAAAACGGTGGCACCTGTCTAGTCATTCTTCAAGGCACCCTGAAGTTGATGAGAGATAATAGTTCAGGGCAATCCCATATTGAATTTACAATTTTGAATACATTTAAAAGGTCTATAATTTTTCTTCTATCGTTAAGTTTTAACAAATTTAATGTGTCATAATATATTATATCCCCTCATACCAGCACTTTTGCCGATTGAGAATAATTCGTACAAATAAATATTATTTATTTATTTATATATACGCCCAATAAGCATTTTTAAGGACATATTAAAACGTATAAATTAATTATAAAGGAAAACAGAAAGACACAGTGGTATTTAGTAGACTTGGTGGGAGTGGAAGCGGGAGAGAGGTGTTTATAATTGAATTTGATTCAATGATTGTTTGAAAGAAGACAACTTGGTATCAAAGAAATCAAGACTGGTATGTTTGTTGGCAGACCTAAGAGTTCTGGGCATAGGGGAATGAAAACCATAGTTAGTTCTATGGTTATCGGTATGAAAGAGTAAGTTTTGTCTGAGGTTTCTAGTTGGGATATTTAATTTTATTGAGCTCATTAGTTCAGGCGCATCAAAGAGTTGAGAATTTTAAATAGGACTAGAAGGTCGGATTTATTTCGAAGGTCTTGGAGAGAAGATATATTTAAAGTAAAATGTCCTTCATCTCTGTTGTAATATGTTAATGTTAACAGCTCTCCAGGGAGTTGAATTCCGTCCTTGTCTAAAAAAAATTGGACAAACTCAAAATATTGATGATAAATCCACCTGGTCCATGAAGTATAGATACTTAAAATAATAAATTTTCAGGCGTTGTCTAGTATGTAGGTGAAATAATTTAATTAGAAGAATCTCACCCGCATAAATAAAGGTTTCAGCTCTTCAACTTCACAAAAATGAACAGATGAAGGAATTAAAGGTAGATAGATGTTTAAATATGGGCAGAATGGTGATTGTTACACAGTGTGCAAAGTGGCCACTTAAACCAGCCAATTAAAGGCTTGAATTTTTAAAATTAAATATCCCAATATTTAATTTTACTGAGCTCAGTAGTTCAGGCTCACTTTTCTTTCAATTACTGTTTTATTGCTATTAATATCACGTCATAAAATTTTATATTTACCTGTTATTTTCATAAATAATTCATGTTTTAATTAATGGCGCGTAATTTAATGTTTTTGCCTAAAGAAAGTTTTATAAATTCATTGTTTTTTATTCAATATTCTACATTACTTTTTATACTCAAGTCCGAGTAGGAATTAGGGCGCGGGCCGGGCGGTAGTCAGAACAAAAAACATTGAAGTCCCATAGTTATTTGATACTCCATACTTTAAACGTTTTTTTATAAAAATATTCTCATCAATTTATTTTATTTTTATTTGTTTATTTATTTATGACAAAATACAAGGTTTTCAAACTTTACATATTACATTTTATTACATATTTTATTTGTACGAAATATTCCCAATCAGCAAAGGTGCTGTGATATGAGGGTATATTTTAAATAATAACACAATAGTTTAAATAAAAATTCAATAAAATAACGTCACATATCACTCGTCACACGGGCTGTAAGAACTGTTTTATTTAGGTGTTTTTTAAGCACGTACATGTTTTGTATATTTTTTAGATCATTAGAAAGTGAATTGTAAAAAAATATTGCTGTATACAAACAACTGTTTCTTTTTCTGTTGGTCCTAGGTTGTTCGCAAGTTAAATTATTTGATGCTTTTGTATTTATTTTATGTATGTTGGAGCTAAAATTAAATTTAATATTTGTCTTTATTTTATACTTTTTTATCTTAAATATCATTTTTTTTTTTTCTGTGTAGATTCCTCTAGATTGAGTATTTTTGTTATTCTATATAAATCTGTGGTTCTAGAATATTTATTAAAATTAAATGTTACTTTAAGTGCTTTATTCGTTGTTCTTTGTATTGATTCTTGCATATGTCTACTACATTGCGGCCATATTATTAATCCATATACAAAGTGTGGAAGTATAAAAGCATTGTATATCATTAATTTTGTATCAAAAGCCTATAAATCCAAAAAACAACAATATATTGTGTTTTTTTATTTATTTATTTATTAATGAAATCATACAGTCTTTATACAAAACAAGGTACAAAAGAACAATTAAAAAAAGTAAGACCAATTACAGATTTCACACTAATGAATGCAGGAGGAGGGGAAAAATAATTTAATTCTAAAAACAAAAATATTACATAAAAAGTTCATAAAAAGGAGAAGACATTGTAAAGCTACTCTACTTTCCTCCCTCTCTCTCTGCTTCCATGAACATTTCAATTTCATTGTAAAAAATCACAACCAACAATAAATTATTCGATGCAGGTAGTAGATGTAGGTAAGTATAAATTAAGAGTTGAAATCAAATGTTCAAAATTAAAAGTAAAAGTTAAAATTAAAAGTTAAAATTAAGAATTAAATTTAAAAAGTTAAAATTGAAAGACAAAATTAAAAATCAAATAGGAGATAAATTTAAAATGTCTTTAACTGATCTGATAAAAATATGGTATTTACAATGTAGTATGTCGATGTCACTAAAACTGTCATTATAGGTAATCTGTATTCTTCGTAGAGTGCTATTTTTTAAATAATTAGTCATTGAGTTAGGAATGTCGAAGAGTACAGATTGACGAGTTCTACGGACAGGGACTCGATATGAAATGCCTCTAACAATTCCTGGGCTATCAATCAAATAATTACTTCGAAAGATACATTTTAAACAGTTTACATACTTCTAACCGCTCTCCTGAACAATTTACCAGATGTGACTTCTAGCATTTCAGCTTTCAAGCACAGACTGTATTATGAATAAAATAAATAAATATACAGCCTCAGCTAATTAAAATAGTTATATGAAGAAACTGAACAAAAATAAAATACAACTATTTAGCAAAGACAAACAAAGGCAATAAAATAATGGTGTATAATATATTTAAAAACACGATCGGCATATAAGACTTCGAACTAACCCACGCCAATCCATCTTCATCCCACACTGTTTTAGTAGCGAAGAGATATACAAAACGCTGGAAGATCTATCTCAAAGAATTTCAAGTTTTGTGACGAATTGACTAATCTAAACATTTTGGACGTTGGAGCATAAAAACCAAAGTTTATCTTAGAAGATTTGATAAACAGCAGATGTTGACTTCTGGTGACACGGTTAGGAACATGAAAAAAAAATGATTGCAACATAGATGGGACATCACTTATAGCATTAAGTATTTTGAAAATGCATATAAGGTCCATCTCAGTTCTACGGTTCTCCAATGTAGACATATTAACCCTCCCTCCCCGGTGATGTGTAGCTAGTGCACATAGCGTCTAATAACTATAATATCTTTATGGAGTCTAAAATTTCAACCGTCCATGCGCTCAGTAGCTGCAAGACTTGTTGTAATCTAACTTCTATTTTTAAATTTGCTTTTTATTTCGTTTTTTAAAATAACTCAAACTCTAAACTTCATTGTCAAATAAAATGTTTAAAAATAAAAATGTAAATAGGGGCTAGATTTCTTACTGTCCATGCGCTATGTAACTGCAAGACGTGCTGTTATCTAGCTCCTATATATCATAATTGGAGACGAGGAACTAGAATCCCAACCGTCCGTGCGCTCTGTAGCTGCAAGACGTGCTGGGATATTTATTTATTGTACAGCGCCCTTGAGGTGATTTTCACAAAAATTGCGCTATATAAATTATCCAAACATTATTATTATTATAAATATAATAAATATTGGGTTTAGATTTTCAGTATTCCTCCATTACACATTTACGTATCGATTGAAATAATTTGTTTTTAAATAATAAGTACTTATTAGGCACAAAAGAAACATTTTTTAGGAAATCGGGGATAAATTACAAATATCATTATAAGTATACTCTCAGTCAGTCACGTAGTCCAGTACTATATAGCTACTCAGTAGCTCTCGGGAAGTTGGCGCGGGAGTCGTTAGCGATACCCAATGGTTTTTTCATATTTTCAGCAGTTAGATTTGAAATATTATCATCTCTGAATTATATTATTGTTAATTAAAGCCATTCCCTATAAATATTTTATTTTTCCCTTTTTAAATCTCTTATTTTTTTTTATGTGTAGTGACTACACAGCACCGTAACGCGCGGGTGTATTTAAGACAGTAAAGCTAGGGTTTCCTAGGACAGCGGTGCCCGTATTTTAACGGCCATAGTGAACGGTGATGCGGTGGAAAGACGTCGTAACGATGACTAGAGTGTGGTTTCCTATGAAAACGGTGTTATCAACACCATTTAACACCGTTTCCCTAGGAAACCACTCTCTTGTCGACGTTACGACGGCTGTCCACCGCATCACCGTTCACTACGGCCGTTAAAATACGGGCACTGCTGTCCTAGGAAACCCTAGCTTTAGGGAAAGGTTAAGACAGCGTGCAGGATACGAACTTACACAAATCCTGACAGGACATGGCGGATTTATGAGCTATTTACACAGATTCAAAATATCTAAGATCAACACTTGCCCATGCGATGGTGTTACTCTCCAAGATGTCTCCCATCTGCTGATGCATTTCCCCCTTTTCAGTCTGCAGAGAATGCAACTGGTGGCACGATGCAGAAGTCTAAATGAGGATTTGCACGATGTTCATGTAGTAATTAGTCATAAGGACTTGTCGAGAGAGGTAACATTATACATGACTGATATAGTAAAGGCAATAAAAGGTATCAATGATAGCAGGACACCAAATGCCGAACACTCTTCAAGTGGATCGGAAGATCTGTTGACGAATTACAACGGTCCTCCTTCTCCTGACGAGTTTTCTGTGGTTTCCTCGTCACTGGAGCAAATGCGGAGAAGCTCCTGAAACAGGTCACAGCTGAAACATCCCACCGATCCTTACATAAAATAACTAAATATCCAAACAAAGTTTTTCATTGAAGAAAATTTAAAAAAATATGACCACATTTCTGATTATCGTTGGCAACTGAAATGGCTCAAAATTAGACAGCGGAGAGACCACCACTCCCTCTCACTTCTGTTCAATGTACTTCATAGTCCTAACGCTCCTATATACCTGCGTGAAAAATTTCAACGCTTATCAGTTCATGGTTTACCTCTTCGTTCTCATTCTCAAGGCACTCTCTTAATACCCATCCACAATTCCTCTTTCTTCTCTAACTCATATAGTGTCCATGCGGCTCGACTGTGGAATCATCTCCCACCCACCATCAAAGATGTTACTACATTATCTCTGTTTAAATCACGTCTGAAAAAACATCTCCTTTCTCTTCCGTAATCTCTCCTCCTTTCCTTTTTCCTCTTTCCTCTTTTTTCCTTTTTCCCATTGAGTAATAGTTTTGATTTAAGGTAATTTATAAACAAATACGTTTATTTCTATTTTTATATACTTTTAGCTTTTTAATAATTTTTTTTCTATTGAATATGTTCTGTAACTTGAATTATAAAAATAAAACTTTTATTTTATTGGTTGGTTGGAAGACATGGCCATTTGGCAATTCAAATAACATTATGTACAAAAGTTAAATAAATAAATATGAAATAAATTTAATAGATTTTTTTTTTTAGTAAACAAGTAAATAACTACCGCTTTGAAGTAAATATAAACCTTGTACATTACAAGCAAGGTTAAAGAATTATGCAACTCGCATATTTTAAAAAAACAAAAAGGTTAAGAGATTGCTCCATTTCAAAATAAGAATAATTACCCCTTTTGCAATCCGAGCAACCATCCACTTTTCTTAAAAAACGGCCTTTGTACTTCGTTTAAGGCGTTTGCCACTGAAAAAAAACCTTTTAATAAATGGCCATTTTGCACACCGTGTAACATTCACCATTCTGCCCATATTTGAACATCTGTATTCCTTCAATTCTTTCATCTGTTGATGTTTGTGTTTTATTTTTTGCAAACTCAAAATATTGTTGATAAATCCACCTGGTCCATGAAGAAGTATAGAAATTGAAAAAATAAAAATTGCCAGGCGTTGCCTAGTATGTGGGGTAAATAATTCAATTAGAAGAATCTCACCCGCATAAATAAAGGTTTCAGCTCTTTAACTTCACAAACATCAACAGATGAAAGAATTGAAGGAATATAGATGTTCAAATACGGGCAGAATGATGAATGTTACACAGTGTGTAAAGTGGCCACTTAAACCAGCCATTGACAGGTCATACGCCATGTAGATGCCAAGACTTCTATATTACCATCTAATAAATGTTCTTCATCTCTGTTGTAATATGTTAATATAAACAGCTCCCCAGGGAGTTGAATCCAGTCCTTGTCTACAAAAATTTGGACAAACTCAAAATATTGTCTTTTAATAAATAATAAAATTATTGTGCAACAAGATAATAAAAAATATTAAGATTAGAAAATAAGTCCAAAAAGAAGCACGCTGGTGTATTTTTGATATTGGGATTTGACGAACGAACTCCTTCCTTAAAATCCCACACAGCTGTCTCGCTTCAACGATGTTGCGTCCCTCTCACGGCCTTACTCTTGGATTCTCAAACAAATTTGTTCCTGTTCAAACAATGGCGATCTCGTCTTGTGTTTGCCGGGCGCATTCTTGAGGAGAAATAGAACCAAGTGGATATCTGTAACTTCAAATATGCATATTAATTTACACGAACATGTATTTATACGAGTATCAACACTGTTTGAGTATGTCCAAATGCTTGCAGACTGGCTGGACAACAACAACAACAACAAAACATCACGCCGTTTCCCGGTAAGGGTAGGCTGAGAGGATAGAACGCCACAACACTCTATCTTTGCATACATATCTCGCTTCCTCTACATTCATACATCTTCTCATGCACGCGCGCCGATTATTCCGACTTTTGACATGTCCATCTTTAAGTATTCGTTGGATTTAGTCATGCCATGTCTTTTTCGGTCTTTCTCTATTTCTGCATCCATCAACATTCGCATTGTAAATATTCTTAGCCGTTCTTTCGCTGTCCATTCGTTCTACATGTCCAAACCAGCGCAGAGCTCCTTTCTTGATTTTGTCGATAATGCTATTTTTAATATTTTTTTATTTTTTTTGTTTTTCTACCTAAGTATGTTGAGTATTAAAATTCCAAAGTTATTATATAGAACTTTGTATAAAACAACTGTGTTATATGTATAGATATTTTTTTTATTTTTTTATTTTTGCACCACAACAGGCCAGGAGGCCCAATTACAGTGGTGAATTACATCACAGAACACCCAGGCTTGAGAAAAATCACATTTTAATTTTTGTGTTCTCACCGGGAATCGAACCCGGAACCTTCCGTCTGTGAGTCAAGCGTCTTGACCACTACACCCGCTTTTCTCAAGCCTGGGTGCTCTGTGATGTAATTCACCACTGTAATTAGGCCTCCTGGCCTGTTGTGGTGCAAAAAAAAAAAAAAAATGTAAATGTAAATGTAAAAATATTGTTATTATATTATTTCATAATTGTGTAATAACAAACAAACAAACAAACCATCACGCCATTTCTCCGTAAGGGTAGGCAGAGAAGATAGAACGCCACAACACTATATTTGCATACATATCTCGCTTCCTCTACATTCATACATTTTCTCATGCACGCGCGCCGTTATTATAATATTATTCCGACTTTTGACATGTCTATCTTTAAGTATTCGTTGGATTTGGTCATGCCATGTCTTTCTCGGTCTTTCTCTATTTCTGCATCCATCAACATTCGCATTGTAAAAATTCTTAGCCGTTCTTTCGCTGTCCATTCGTTCTACATGTCCAAACCAGCGCAGAGCTCCTTTCTTGATTTTGTCGATAATGCTTGTCTCAGCCTTACATAATGTACGGATCTCAACATTTGTGCATCTATCGTACATAGTTTTACCACATATTCGCCTGAGATATCGGATTTCGACGGCATTCAGCCTGCTTTCATCCCAGTTTTTCCAAGTCCATCTTCCCATACATCAGGGACGGGACCAGGACTCCGTTGTGAACTGCCAATTTTGCCTCTTGTGACAAACATTTATTTGCTAAGGTCGATTTAAGTGCACCGTTTACTCTGTTCCCGGAACTCTCCTTTCAATATCTTTCTCAGTCATTCCATCTCTAGTTAACATACTTAAATTAACTACCCGGTAAAAGAAAATGTATAAAAATTGTATAATTGTTTTCAGGCGTTGCCTAGTAGGTGATTTGGTTCAGCCGGATGAATCTCACCCACGCGATAAAGGTTTCAGCTCTTTTACTTCACAAAAGTCAACAGATGGAAGAAATGAGCAAACGTGGATGTTAAACATGGGCAGAATGGCAATTAGAAGAATCTCACCCGCATAAATAAAGGTTTCTTTCTTTAACTTCACAAACATCAACAGATGAAAGAATTGAAGGAATATAGATGTTTAAATACGGGCAGAATGATGAATGTTACAGTGTGTAAAGTGGCCACTTAAACCAGCCAATGACAGGTCATAAGCCCCGTAAATGCCTAGACTTCCATATTCCTGTCTCAAAAATGTTTTCCCTCTCTGTTGCAATAAGTTAAGATAGAATAGTAATGTTTGTGAAAGCAAATTATCCTATTACAGGGCTTATGACCTGTCATTCCTCCCAAAATTGACTTCACAATGAATATATAATTGGAAATGAACCTCTTACATCACATGCGGAGTTATTTCGAAACGCAAAACTTTAAAAAATCATAGCAGTGATAATACGATTTATAAAAATTGAATAGAAATATTTTTGGCTTAGTTTAATAGTCTATTAACAAAAAAAATTGTTTAAAAAAACACTGAAATTCCTCATTGTGGATCGGTTTTTTAAGAGGAGTATTAAAAGTTTTCTACAAAACACACCATTTATCCTGAAGATGGCTTCTGCAATGGTATTCGAACGAATCCATCTTACACGGAATCGCCCAAATAATATGCATATCAATACATCATCTTTATGTTGAAAAAGTCTACTGTGTCATCTATCAGTCGGTCTCGAACCTGTAACATTGCTTTTGTTGAAGGAGTTGTCAACCTTTCACCACGTGTAGGTACCGTTTAGAGATGGATTATAAAGAGTACCGTATATTTATGTACATAATGCCGGTAGACCACCCGCCTAATGCTCTCATTTGTGAACTGGATGAAATACAACATTGTGCCGCATTTTTTAATCACGTTTAATAAAAGATTTTTAATTATTAACATTAATTATTTATTTTAATGATTAACAGATTTTATTTCATGTATCTATATTTTCTATACTGTGTACAGGTGTTTTGTTTTATTATAATTGTTTTTAAATATTATTTTATACTTCGTCAAAGGCGTAAGCCGTCAAAATAAATAAATATATTTATTTATTTCGAAAAATATATAAATTTATTTATTTATTTCGACGGCTTACGCCTTTGACAAAGTATAAAATAATATTGAAAAACAATTATAATAAAACAAAACACCTGTACACAGTATAGAAAATATAGATACATGAAATAAAATCTGCAGAAAATAGGGAAATTGTAAGGAAAATTAAATTAGAAATTACAACATAGGTATGCAGCAAATTAACAATAAATAAAGGGTTTAAATATAAAAAAGTATTGAAGTAACAGAGGCGATGTATCATAGCATAAACAGTAAAACAAGTATAACACTTAGTACATTTTTATAATTTAGAAAAGAAGTGATTAAAAAGTAACGATTTAAATTTATTTCAATAGAGAGGGAAAACATTTTGGAGAAGGGAATACGGAAGTCTAGGCACTTACAGAGCTTATGACCTGTCTTTGGCTGGTTTAACTGGCCGCTTTACACACTGTGTAACATTCACCATTCTGCCCATGTTTGAACATCAACTCTTCCATCTGTTGACTTTTGTGAAGTAAAAGAGCTGAAACCTTCATCATGTGGGTGAGATTTATCCGGCTGAACCAATTCACCTACTAGGCAACGCCTGAAAACAATTTTGCAATTTTTTATACTTCTTCTTTTACCAGGTAGTTAATTCAATAATGTTTTGAGACTTGAGAAATGCTTGCAGACTTGCTGAATATTCCCTTCTCAAAAAAAATTTCCCTCTCTGTTGCAACAAATTTAAATATGAACAACTCCCTAGGGAGAGGATCCAGCCAGTCTGCAAGCATTTTGACATACTCAAAACATTGTTCAATTATTTATAGTTGAAGTCAAAAGCGATAGTATTTAATTGCTAAAAACATAAAAAAAATTAAGTAAAAGAGCTGAAACCTTTATCGCGCGGGTGAGATTCATCCGGCTGAACCAATTCACCTACTAGGCAACGCCTGAAAACAATTTTCTAATTTTTATACTTCTTCTATTATCAGGTAGTAATTCAACAATGTTTGATTATGTCCAAATGCTTGCAGACTGGCTGGATTTTCTCCCCGGGGAGTTGTTCTAGTTTCAATTTATTTCAACAGAGAGGGAAAACATTTTTGAGAAGGGAATATGGAGGTCATAAGCCCTGTGAATGCATCATGTACCTAAGATAAAGGTAATAATTTTTCGACCGGCAGATTACGCCTCTTCAAATTTAGACTGAACTTAGGAAATTAGTATCTGAGTGTATTAGAAGCTTTTTTTTTTAAAAAAAAAAAGAAATATTTGCGTTCTAATGATTTACCCAAATATTTAATTTTGAGGGCCATTTTCAACGAGTTGTAAATAACTCACTATTAGAAAATGGAATCGAGTTGGGGTAGAATGGGATTCGAACCACAGACCTTCGGTCTGTGAGTCCGAGACACTAGCCACAGGACCACAACCCGATTTTTAACTAACTTAGAAATCTCCACCTTAAACTGAAAATTAGTTATTGATGCCAAAAAAAACTATACATAAAAACCTACCATAAAATAATAGCGTAAACCAGCCAATGACTGGTCATAAGCCCTGTAATTGCCTAGACTTCCATATTCCCTTCTCAAAGATGTTTTCCCTCTCTGTTGAAATTAATTTAAATATGAACAACTCCCTAGGGAGGAAATCCAGCCAGTCTGCAAGCATTTGGACATAATCAAACATTGTTGAAAAAGTAATGATTTTAATTATTGGTATAAAGATAAATTAAATAAATCTGAGTTTCCATGATTGTTCGCTAACATGTGGAACCGTGGAATAGGTGAGTATTTAGCATTGTTTAAACTATGCAAAACGACAGCAAAAGAAGTATTTTGTCCCGTCCCACGCTGTCTCACATAAAAATTCACACAATTTAAAAGTTCGGGACTGTCAAGAACATTATTTAATAACTTGAAAAGCACTAAATTTGAAATTTCCCTTCTATCACTAATACATATTTATTTCAACTGATTCATCCAACATTTATAGTTAAGCTCTTCAATTGCAACGTTTGATTTGAAATTTATAAATCTTAAGAACTTGTGTTGGACCTTCTCCACACTGTTTATATGGGTAACGTAATGAGGAGACCAAACTGAGGACCCATATTCTAACTGGCTTCTTACTAGTTTTGAATACTCAATCAGCCACTCGAAGGGCATAATATCCATTGACATATTAATACACACAGCCATACCCTGAACCCTCAAAATGATGACACTTAGCTCATGCCCAAACGCTCAGTCATACCCAACACGTATTTAGTTGTTCTTTGACCGCCAGCCAGGCGTGACGTTTAGGATTTTATTTTGTTTTATTTTATTTTATTAACATAAACGGCAAATCTGCCTTTTACAATAATTTATAATACCAATATCTTTCTCGGCCTTTCCGTCCCTAGTAAACATACTTCCCAGGTACACAAATTCTTCTACCTGATTCAGAATATCTCCGTTCACGCTGATCTCACATTTAGTTATATTTTCAAGGAGGGTGAGTGCCGGGAACAGGGTGAACGGTGCACTAAAATCTACTTTGGCAAACAAATGTTTATCGCAGGAGGCTAAACTAGCAGTTCACAACGGAGTTCTAGTTCCAACTCTAATGTATGGAATTGGAAAAATGATGATGAAAGTAGGTTGAATGCTGTCGAAATGCGATCCCTCAGGCGAATGTGTGGTAAAACGATGTATGATAGGTGCACAAATGTCGAGATCCGTGAAGTGTGTAAGGCTGAGACATGCATTATTGACAGAATCAAGAAAGGGGTGCTGCGTTGGTTTGGACATGTAGAGCGAATGGACAGCGAAAGAACGGCTAAAAGGATCTACGATGCAAATGTTGATGGATGCAGAAAACGAGGAAGACCGAGAAAGACATGGCACGATCAAGTCCATCAAATACTTGAAGATGAACATGTCAAAAGTAGGAATAATCGCCGTGCGTGCATAAGAAGATGTATGAATGTAGAGGAAGCGAGGTCTGTATGCCAAGATAGAGTGTTATGGCGTTCTATCCTCTCTGCGTGATGGTTTGTTGTTGTTGTTGTTGTTGTTGTTGTTGTTGTTGTTGTTGTTATAATACCAACATATTTGGCTTAATATATATTTTTAATGAACATAAATTTCCTTATACCCAGGATTTATTAAGAAAAATTCAACCTAAAAATTATGCAAGATTTATATTTTAAAAATTAACCTAAAAATTATACAGCATATTCAGTAGCAAGTTTAAACAATTCAAGAATAAATGTAAAAAACAAAATTAAATAATAAAACATTCTAAAACTGAGAATTGAAACCAAAATGCCTGGTTGTGTCATAAAAGCGTGTAAAAAAACCTTTCAGATAAAAATTGTAAAAAGGATTGCGTTACGTATCATTGGTAAATATTTTTCCATGAGTGATTCACAAAGTTTAAAACAATTAATATTGAAGTATAAATATTATTTTGTGTATAAATCAAACTACGCCTAGCGGCGCAATAGACAATATCGCCTTTTTTAAACATTTTTAAAGTAAAAAACGTCTGCGAAATACTGTCCAGTAAAAAAAAGAAATTTTTTACTGTTACTGTATAGTAATTTTGAATTTCCGCAAAAACGGTCATTTTATTGGCCACGCCCCTAATGCGTCACGATTTATGTTTATTTGTTCCTGACCATTCAAATTTGTTTAGAATTTGTCACGAATCTTGACATCACAACTATTAAGGCCAAACATGTCGCGTTTTTCTCGTAACGTGTTTTTTATATTTCTTTTTTAAATTTATCTATGAAAACATTTTTCCACAATATCCATTTGGATTTCGAAAATACAATTAATTAGATACAAAGCCACAGTAATCTTAAAACTGGCAGAGTTTTGTGTGTTTGTAAAGAAGTCACTCTATCAATTCTTTGTTTGTAAATCTCTGCTGGTACAATTCTCTTTAACTATAGAGTACTTTTTTAATTTTTTTATATGGGAGTTGCTTTATTATTTACCTTGCTTATAATATACAAGGTTTATATTTCAAAAAGTGGATTTTTCTGCTATTAAATATCTTAAAATTTATCTAAACTATTGGGATCAGGAGGGATATGTTATAACTATAGAGTACTGTAGGCCCTGGGTCATTTTAATGTTAGTTTTAGTTAAATCTACCCGCGACTTTATGGCATATCTTATAATTGATTCTACCAAGGAAAAATAATAGTTTTTAGAGTGCTTTTAGGCAAATACCTTAAAAGTACAAATAGTTTTAAGGTAACATGCGATATTCAATAAGGCTCGCATTCTGTTTTCCGGTTCGTCATGGGTTTCAAGTTCGCTTATCGCGCTAATAATAGTTTCAATTCTTCCAAGTATAGCGTAATATACACAGGCTCGCTAACACTTTAGTTGGCTACGAAGAACACATATTTTATTTCATTAAATAGTTACACATATATATATATATAGTTGGATAATTTATATAGCGGCATTTTTGTGAAAATCACCTCAAGGGCGCTGTACAATTAATAAATATCCCAGTACGTCTTGCAGCTACAGAGCGCATGGACGGTTGGGATTCTAGTTCCTCGTTTTCAATTAAAATCAATAAAAAATTATAACAGATAGGAGCTAGATTACAGGACGTCTTGCAGCTACAGAGCGCATAGACAGTTAGAAATTTAGCCCCCATTTACACATTTTAAAAATTGACAAATAAATTTAGTGTATTAATGATACTAAAAAAAAAAAAAATAATAATATGAATAATAAAAAGGAGTAAGATTACAACACGTCTTGCAGCTACTAAGCGCATAGACGATTGGAATTCTAGACCCCATTTATAAAATTTAGGTATTTTTAATTTGGTATATGAAAGCTAGATAACCAATCATCGTGCAGCTACAAAGCGCATGGACGAGTGGAATTCTAGCAAAGTTAGAATGATATCAATAAATTTATAAAAAAATAGAGCATAGTAGTAAGTTTGTCAAGTGTTCATGCCAAGAACTAAGCAATGAAAAACTAAATAAATAAAGCACTGTTTCAACTCCATGGTTAACAAAGGGAGATAGATGTCCGAAGAGAATCTTTTGTAGACAGTAGGTAGATATCGTCACCATGTGGTCCACTAGGCTGCTGGAGAACATCCCAAACTCCGTGTGATTAAAAGCCCTGTGTTGAAACTGCTGAGTTGGGATACAACGTAATGGAAAGTACATCATACATAGTATTTAAAAATACAGGTAAACGTCGTTTTGCGCCGGTTCGATTTACATCGATTTACAATGTGGAATTCCACTGTTTTCTAATTTATATTTTTCTATTAGCGTACTATTTAACTAAGCAAAAATATATTTATATATATATTTTTTTTTTTTGTGTTATTTACAAAGATATGATTTTTTAAAGTTACATCTATCAAATACCGCGCCAAATGACTGTAATCAGTGGGCGTTCTCACTTTTGCCGACCGCGGTAAGTTGTATTTCTCCAGCCGATAACAAAACTGACAAGAATCTATGGAATATTGCTTTGATTACTTCATTTAGTTGATCGTAATTTGCTCATTTCTATGTTATGGTTGTTTTTACGAACGTTTCGATTTAGAAAAACCTAGAAAGTTGACATAATCTCTGGTTGAAATGTCAACAAAGTATTATTTGCCGGATTTCAGGTCGTAGATCGTAATCGAATCATTCGCCGCCAAATCACCAATCACAAATTATACTCTTTTTTTTCTATGGTCAAAACGTTCCTTACAAGGTGCGGGGGCTTTAAAGCGGAAACCGGAAATACTACACGTAGATATAAGGAGTGACGTCATTATTTACGATTTTAAAATTAATACTATTTTTAACATTTTTTTTTCGTGCGTTTTTGAGATATTTTATTCTACTCCAAAATTTTTAAATATTCTCGTGTACACGAAATCATTTTAAAAATTTAATTCCGGGTTGGGCTGGAATTCCTCATTGAACGTAGTAACAATTTTGAAAAAATGATAAATTGGTGTTATCGGATGCAGTAAGATCAATTCTTTGTCCTGCTAAAAACAGCCAAACTGCTTTCATACAAAAAGTGTAATAATCACCTTCTGAAAATAAGTCGATCACAAAAACGGTATTTTCCAATTTGCAGAGAACACCCACAGCACTTGAAAAATCTTACGGAACTTTAAAAATCACTAAAACTGGTCAAATACATAGTAAGATTCTTGTTTGTAATATTTAAAAAAATAACTATCTATATTCATTGTTTATCAGTTGTCAGAATCAAAAATATTCTAACTGTTGTGTAGCTTCGATTCATAAAAAAGTTGGCACTAGAACTCCATTGTGAACTGCTAGTTTAGCCTCCTGCGATAAACATTCGTTTGCCAAAGTAGATTTCAGTGCACCGTTCACCCTGTTCCCGGCACTATTAACACTTTAAGCTCTGGCCGAATACCCATCAAATTTATTTTTGTAAAATTTCATGCTTTGTGAAGGGTTTCTTAAAAGTGTCATAATTATAAAAATACTGGGCTAATTTTTTTTTTCATGGCCTTTTCACGGGTTAAATCAATTCAAACTTCTCATACTTATTTGAAACAATTAAATAAGCCATTTTCGTATGACAGTTTTGCCAACATTGGCCTTTATGGAGAGCCGCATTGCGCATTGCAATGTTCGCACATATACAGGGCCTCACTCCTTTTTTTGTGCTTTGTATCCTGGAGTTGTGTAAATACGTGATTATAACCATGCGTTGTGTCCCGGTCCCGTGTTTTCACGTGGTTTACCAGCAGCGAAAAAGTACTAATAAAAGTCACTGGAGTCAAGAAAATGCACTTTTTTAGACAGCTGATGTGTTCACGTGTTTTCACGGCTCCGGGATACAAAGTGTTAATAATAAAAATATATTTGCCTACAGAACTTGCTCACGCGCGCCGATTTTTCCGACTTTTGACAACTTTCTTTTTTTTAGTTTTCGTCAATATTTTTCGTCAATAAGAGGGTAAAAAATGAACTCCCAGTACATATATGTACATAAAAATGTGCATGTGTGTTTTCGTATTTATCCGTTTATCGCGCCATAAGCCGTAGCACTTCTTATCAGGAGCGGGGACTGCGACTCTCGCTGCAAAATGTCGTACGCGCACTCTATATAATTTTTTATCCGACGGTTCTCATCAACCGCGACCATTTCACACATTTTGTGCAAGAAATTTCAATTAAAAAAATAAAACATGCAGGCTGAAGACCGCACAACCGAAGTGAGAAAAGGTGATACTTTGTATCCCGGAGCCGTGTAAACACGTGATTATATAACCATGCGTGTGTCTCAGTCCCGTGTTTTCACGTGGTTTACCAGCTGTCTAAAAAGTGCATTTCATTGACATCTATTGTCCTTAAAATGTAACATGATTAAAATGACAGTTGTCAGAAAAAGTGACGACATTACTTTGTAGTAACGCCAAAGGAATTATTTATATTGACACACAAAAAATCGTTTATATCTGGCGTGTTAATTTATTTTTTTAATACAATGCTTAAAACATAAATCAACATTAATATATAAAATCAGCTTTAAAACTAAAAGAAAACTTAAATAAACCTAATTATTAACGATAGTCTTACAATGTTACATCATTTTGCAAATGTAAATTGTTCGAATAAAAAAGTAATTCATTTGATGTTGTTTATGAAAAAAGTATAAATGTCTCATTTTTTTAGTGAATAATTGTGTTAAACACATTATAATAGTCTTGTTTTTGCGTTTTTTGTATCAATTTTCGGAAACAGAGTTTCATGATTGCATGAAATAACTGATAAAATCGATTTGATCAGTGATCAGTAATTTCCCATCAGTAATGAAATTAGTTTGACAGCTGTCATTCTAATCAAGCTATATTTTATGGACTATAGTGACTTTTATTTTTTTTTTTTCGCTGCTGGTATCCACGTGGAACCAGATCAGTTGTATTGACATTTTTCACATTAGCCAAATGAAGTTTAAACTTGCTGTTAAATAAATAGTTTAGGATTTTGATTGATGTTTTAGTATTTTTGTTCATTTATAAAAAAGAAAAATAAATATATAAACAAATACATGTCAAATATATTTATAAACGTATGGCTAGATATCTGTTTTTTTTAGTTTTTAAAATTTAAAAATTTTAATATTATTTTTTTTAAAAAGGTTTATTATTATATTATATAATCATATTATTTTGTTTATTTTTATATTTTATTTTTAAAACGGTTGAAAACCACTGAGCTCTTATCAGGAGACAGTTAGTATTATTCCTAGGGCATTCAATATACATTGCAACAATACCAACAAATCAATGATTTATGATTTTTGCTATTTCGAATATACCGCGTTATCTTTATTTTTATTATTTTTCTACCTAAATATGTTAAGTATTAAAATCCCAAAGTTATTATACAGAAAATTTATAAAACAACTGGGTAATATGTATAGATATCTCCTTCTTCTTCTTCTGCAGCCTTATTATCTCCACTGCTGGATAAAGTCCTCTTCCAAACGTCTCCATTCCTTCCTATCGCCCGCTTTCATCATCCACGTTTTACCGGCAATAGAGGCAATGTCGTCGACCCATATTTTCTGTGGCCTTCCAACACTTCTTTTGTTTGCCCATGGTCTCCGCTTTATTATTCTGGGTGTCCACCTGCCATCATTTCGTCTCGCCAAGTGCCCTGCCCACTGCCATTTCTATTTCGCTGCACGATCCATGATATCCACGACTCCGGTTCGGCGCTTTATTTCTTAATTTCTTATTCTGTCTCTTAGACATACACCGAGCATCTGTCTTTCCATGGATCGTTGCGTGCATTTAAATTTCTGGCTACTTTTTTGTATTATAGACATGGTTTCTAGTCCGTATATTGTCACCGGCAATATGCACGATTCATGTACTTGTCTTTTCAAGCATATAGGGACTTGTTTATTTTCAAAAATATATTTAAGTTTGCTGAAAGCAGCCCAACTTAACCCTATGCTTCTTGGTAACTCCGCTATCTGGTTATCTTTACCTTTAAATGTATTCATCAACCGCTTCGATTTTATTACTTTTATTTATTTATTTATTCACACTCTTTATCAAAATACAATTCCATGTTCACTTTGCCCCGCTAACAAGGGTACATACCCCGTTCCAAGCTAGGCAATTACATTTTAATATATTATAATAGTTAACAAATTAATATAGAGCACAGACAAACAAAATATAAACTTATTCGGATACACATTTTGATTCATATACATACAGACATACACATATATATAAATATACACATGTACATACACACACACGTGCATACACCCATGCGCATACACCTACATAATTATTATTATAATTATTATTATGGATAACTTATATAGCGTCATTTTCGTAACATAATACCTCGAGGGCGCTTTACATAGTGATTATTTTACATTTGCAATTTAATTAAAACAATTTATTTTGTTGTCACATGCTACGGATTTATTCAAATGATTTAGAGAACAAGTGGGTTTTAAGTTTTTTCCGAAACATCACTTCACTTTCACAGCCTCGCACCTCTGCTGGGAGAGCATTCCATGCCATAGGGCCTGCGACCGCAAATGCGCGTTCACTAAATTAAGTGCGCTGTTTGCGTAGAGGTATAATAACTTTTCCTCTCGCCGTAGACATAGCTGATCTAAGCGTGAGTTATTGATCGTTAATGAAAATGTCTCGACCTGTTGGACTCATAATCTTTGTTTTATGAATATTCATTTAAAAAAAAATCCTTTTTGAAGCCTCATGTAGTTCCCTAATCATTTCGCCTAGTTCATCCGTGTCTTTACTTATGACTTCTATATCATCTGCGAATCTGTATAGATATATTGTTATTTTATTATTTCATAATTTTGTAATAGAACACTGTATGTTAATTGTATTTATGTTTATGTTTGTAAAAGGCCTTTGTGCCGTGTATACACTAATAATTAAAACTATCATACACAAATGACGTATTGAATTGTTTCAAATAAATATGAGATAATTGAATTGGTTTAACCCAGTATTTTCATAATTATGACACTTTGAAGAAACCCTTCACAAAGCATGTAATTTCACAAAAATGGGCCGGGCACAGGGTAAATTCTATGTGTATTCGGCCGGTGCTCAAAGTATTAAAGCATTAATAATTTTAATGTACTTAACTAAACACAGCAAGGCACAGCAGCGTCGCACAGCCGTTCGCGTCTCACTTGCCCGGCCAAACTCGGCTACCCAGAATAAACGTTATACCGCTAAGAAGTACAGTAGATCAATCACAAATAACTATCGATGTGCTAATAAGCGACGTGTTGACAATTTCTCACCGTGGTTGTTTATCGTATTCGCAATCACAATGGAACGTCCGCGAACACCTAACATTACATGTCAAAATATTTACGTTTCGCGACGTATAATCCTGCTGCGCAATCACGTATTTGAATTTTACCGGTGCGAATATGGAAAATTTTTCAAAACTGCTATTTTCATTTATTTCATCATCATCCCCTTTCCGCACCTAATGGTGCATAGGGCACTGCATTGGTACACCAATCGCAGCGTATCTTGATCATTTTTGTTACATGACGGTAAGATGACCAGACTTACGCTTCATGTGCCAGTCCTGAGAATATGAAATATTATTTTTTTAAATAATATTTCACATCAACCATGTCGGGAATCGAACCCGAGACCTCTTGCGTGGTAGGCAAATGCACTGACCATCACACCCGAGGCCGACAAGTTATTTATTTATCATTTATCGCGCTGTCAAGAAAAACAGTCGCTATAGTAATTGTAATTTAATTTTCACTTTTTTGTATTAGCTACTCCTTACTATTTTAGAAATACATTTTTGTATTATTGTTTATAGTAAACGCCGATTTTTCGCCAATGAACTGTATTTATTTACGTGGAAAATAAAAAAAACAAACCAACATCGCGACACGAGCGTTGACTTAGAGATTACACACGCGTTGATTTATGACTGCCATGACTTAAGCATGTTCATTATTGTTCATTGTGATCGCTCAAATGCTTAGCATGTTTTTAAACACGTCGATAGTTATTAGTGATTGAGCCTCTGGATTTCATCGAGATCTACATATATCTGATACATGGTCACCTTTTTTAGAAGGGAATATATTTGTATCAATCTGTCTATAGACGGCTTTTGAAATTGGCTGGTTTGAGCGGATATAAACACAATCTTAAACACTTACAACTTTTTTAAAAGGGAATATATTTGTATCAATCTGTCTACAGACGGCTTTTGAAATTGGCTGGTTTGAGCGAATATATACACAATCTTAAATACTTACACCTTTTTAGAAGGGAATATATTTGTATCAATCTGTCTATAGACGGCTTTTGAAATTGGCTGGTTTTAGCGGATATATACACAATCTAAAACACTTACAACTTTTTTAGAAGGGAATATATTTGTATCAATCTGTCTATAGACGGCTTTTGAAATTGGCTGGTTTGAGCGGATATATACACAATCTAAAACACTTACAACTTTTCCTCCATATGTTTGAACGTGCGTACTTCAATTCTTCCCTCTGTTGTTTTTTTGTAAAATTCGAGAGTTTTTAATGTCTTCTTCTTTGCTTTCATTCACTTTCAGTTCTAAAGTCATTTTGATGATGATTTAGTTTACAAAAATGCCATTTACCGATTTTTTCCAGACGTTTGAATTATTTTGGCGGGTGACACGTGCTTATCAGACCAATATCAGCTATCAGCATCGTCCGATACCCGCATTGTAAAGCTGCGATTAGCCGGAGATAGCGGAGCACACATCATTACTCAATACAAATACCCGGTCTTGGTCTGGCACACCCAGAAAGCGGCGTTAGGCGGGAACTTTTGTCGTACGTGTGAAATACTTTTCTAGAGACTGTTCGCTGTTCGACTGCTTCCGGCGGAGGTCCTGCTATCGCCCGGCGATTAGACCTCCAGTCATTTACATAACTACTACTCCACCACGTGCTCCCGACTTTGGTGGTTATAACTCGCTGCTCGCGCTTCCTATATCGCCGCCGAATATTCTCGCTGTTTTCGTATGAATAGTGCTGTGACGTGTTATATCTAATTACCCCGCTAAGGTTGATTCAAGTCCGTTAAACGGTTTCTTACTGCCAAGGTTTTGGTTATTCTCAATTTTTTTTTTAAGTCTTAGCTGTGTATCCGTTTTTTTCGACTGTTTGTTTATTTGATTTTCTTTTTGTTGCAGAATAATGGAGAGAGTAGTGGCAAGGCGCCCAAGGAGTCAGTTCCGCAGAACGAAGATGAATCCAGTTGGTTTTGGGACCCGCCCGATGCCGACTCGTCGACGCCCGCGAAAAACACTAACGCGGAAAAGCAGAAACTCACAGCGCAGATTGTCGCACTCGAAGCAGAAGTATCCGACCTGAAAAGCAAACGAAACTCCGAGAATGAAGATAGTAATCAAGTCAGGGAGTTGAAAGTGCAACTAGAAGCCCTGAAGAATGAAAACGCCAGTCTCACCTTAAGTTTAGAAGACTTGGACAGCCAACACCAAATGGCGATTGACGAAGTTATCAAGCTGAAAAAAGATCTTCAGACTAATTACGATATCCTTCAGAAGAAACACGAAAGTCTCGAGAAAGAAAACGCGGAGTTCAAGACGCGATTAAAAGAGCGCGAAGCCGAAAAAGACGCCGGATTTAAAGAACTCAGTGAAACCAATCTGAAACTCATTTCGGACCTTAAGACCATGCACCATAAGTTTGACAATCTTGAAAAAAAACATAATTTGCTTGAGGAAAACACTGAGAAATTCCAAGAAGACAACCTGGAACTGAGTGAAGAAAACTTCAAGTTGCAAGAAGAGTGTGCGAGGCAGCAGCACGATTTGGAAGAATTACAGAAAAAGCATCAACCCCAAGTAAAAAATAGCGAGAACCACGTGCCCAATGAAAAGTACAGAGAGTTAGAGGATAAATTTTTGGATTTGGAGAAAAAATTCGCCGAAACTGTGCCCAAAAAATCTGTAAGTGGTGTCAAACACGATTCTAGTGCCCAAAAAGTTATTGCCAAGTTAAAATTCGAAATTGTAGAACTTCAGAATAAATTGAACACAAACGAAGAAATCAAACGTCTGAATTTGGAAATTGATCATCTCAATAAAGAAGTAGCTGTGCTTTCGATAAAGCTACATGAATTTATTCCGTGTACAGCCATGAGGCAATTGATTGACAAGTACATGGCTCCTGATTTCCCGGCTATCAAAAATTATCTCAACAATACCTGTAAAGATCTCCTAGAATATACCGATCTCTGCCTTAAAAACTATTCGGATTTGAGAAAAAAAAATGAATCTCTGGAATTCCGTGCCTCTGAAGATTCTCGAATAATAAATAACTTGCAATCTAGTGTTGACGAAATGACCGCCGACATAGAGATCTTGAATGGCGATATTGCGCATTATTCTCATCAAAGTTCGGAGCAGAAAAAGAATAACGACTTTTTAATTGCCGAAATCGGAGCTTTGAAAAGTGTCTCTAAGCTTGAACCCATTCTTGAACACAATGAAGAACATCTCGAGAAACTGCAAAATGAATTAGAAGACTGTAGTAATTTGAATAAAAGTTTCGAAGTCGAATTAGACAATAGTGAAAAACAACTCCAAAAAGTTGAAATGCAGAAGAAAAAACTTGAAGAAGAACTTAATTTTATTAAGGAAGAGCTCAAACATACTAAAGAGGAAGTTGAAAGGCTCAGAACAGACAGTAATGATTCGATAGATGATAAAACTTTAGCTTTGACACAACAGAAACTATCAGAGACGCAAAGTGACCTGGAAAAACTGAAAAGTGGCTTCCACTCTGTTTCTGTTGAAAACGAGAAACATAAGATCGACCTTACAATTCTGGACAATGACAAAATTTTACTGATGAGAGAAATAAGTGAACTTAGGGCTAATGTTCAAACAAAGTCCATCATTGAAGATTACGCCAAAAAGATAGAAGCCGAAAAGACTGATTTAGAAATAAAACTTTGCCATCTCAGCGAAATGGAAAATACGGTCGAGACGCTTCATAAGGAGAACGAAGCTTTAAAAGTTAGAATCGCTAGTTTAGATGAGATGTCCGAAACGCACGATAATTTAATTCAAGAAGAACTTATTCAATCCAAAAATAACTCACTAGAAAGCGCTAAACAACTGGCTGATAAAGAAAAGGAATTGATTGTTTTAAAATCCAATATATTGGCTCTTGAGAATAATGCCAAGGAGGCGTTAAAAGACAGAAATGGTCTAATAAAAGACCTTACGGAGTGTTACATAAAACTGACTGACGGTGAATGTGATCAGCCAGTGGAAAGTAGACAAGACGATTTGCAAGTTATTGTGAAACATATTATTGGCACAGTAGAAAGAATTAGACAATCTTCAGTTGATAGGGGAAATGCGATCAAGTCTTACACAGCGGAACTTAAGACTAGCAGTGATGAAATCAATGAGATTAAGGAAGTTTGCAATGATCTGCGAAACGAATTACAGAAGAGAGACCTTGAAATTTCACAATCCAAAGATGCAATTAACCATCACATAGCGGATATCAAACAAAAAGATGTGGAAATCGCAGAGTTAAATAAAACATGTAGCAATTTGAATCGAGAAATACAGGTTGTCAAAGAAGAGCTGTCTAACAAGTGTTTGACTTTAGCTGAGGCCTTAGAATCAGCAGGTGAAAAAGAAACAAAAATCTTAGAGAATTCTATGCTGATTGAAGAAATCAATAAAATCAAAGAAGATTTCTGCGTGGTTAAAGCACAAAAGGATAAATTACTTATCGAAAGAGAGGAGCGTGCCAAAAATGAAATATCTGAAGTTTCTGAATTGAAAAAAGAGTTGACCAAAAAAGATGATGATATTCATCAACAAAATGAAGAGCTTGAAAAAATCACAAATAGTTTTAACCAGCTGAAAACTGACTATGACAATTTGGTTTCAAAGCAAGAAAACTTCAAATTAGAAGCAATTGCAGCTGATAAACTAACACTAGATAAACATGTAAAATCAATAGAAGAGAAAGAGGAAAAAATAAATATATTGAATGATTCGCTGACCAGGATACAAAATGAATTAGAAGAGCTAAAGTTACAAACAGCTAATAATCCCACGGTTGAGAATGTATCAAGTGAAGAAGATTATTTAGCTTTAAAAACAAATTTTGAAGTTATTGAAAAACAGAAAAATGAGGCGCATCTTCAAATTGAACACTTGACCAGTGAGGTGTTGTTATTGGAAGCTAAATTCAAGAATCTGGTTGTGGAAGATGACACTAAGGTAGGAGCGTTAAGTGAACTTGAAAACTATAAATCTGAGGCTGATTCAAAACTGGAACAGCTTAATACGGAAAAGAACGAACTGATAAATCTAGTGACTCAAAAACACCAAGAAAGCATAACGTACCATGCCGAAATACAAAGATTAAACGCAGTGTTAGTCACGGAAAATGAGAAGTACAAAGACTTGGAAAAACTAATCGCCCAATTGAAAGAGTCGCATCGAACTGCGGGCGATCAAGCCAGTTCGCCCGACACAGATCAGCTGAATAAACTTCTAAGAGATAAAACAGATAGGTGTTTACAGTTGGAAGGGATTTTGGATGAAATCAGACAGGCGGGAATCACTCCGGATGAACTGGAAAGGTTGAGAGAAAAGAATCAGTTTTTAGTGGAAAAGTGCGATGTTTTAGGAAAGAATTTGGTCATGGAGCAAGTCAACGCAAAGCAGATTGCCCAAGAAAAAATACAGGCAAGGAAAATTAGTATTTTTTCCTGTAGTTACAAGAAGTATGTAAATAATTTCATGATTTTCTGATTCTTTCTGGCTGCGATACGATCCAACTTGCTATTTAATGATGCTCACACTTACACACACCTGAATACTTACTCCCACATACACACAAACACACCTATACACTTACTCTCATACAAATACACATTAACACACCCTTTTGTTGTACCACAATTTAATATGTATGATTTTTATTTAGAAACTTCGCTGGTCTGTCCTTAAGCCGTATCTTTTTTATGTTATTATATCATTGTCGACTGTTTGTTTCTGTAAAATAAATAAATAATTTTCAACTAAGATACTTGGGATTCTCCCACTTGAAAGGTATCTCCAGGGGTGGTATTCTGAATGTTATCTACCCCATAGAGAGTGATTAATTTGCGGAATTTTTATTTTTTGCATGCGTTTACATTTTGCTTCATATCTGGCCACACTGGTGATTAAACGTCAAATAAATATGAACACGTGAAATCATACATGTGATGTTCATTAAGGACATTATTGCGTCCTTAAGGACGCAATAATGCTTAAGCATTACTCAAAACACTTAATTAGGTTGAATGGACCGAACCGCAGTTTTATACACCATTTGGAGGATCGGTGCATTCGAGATGTGGTGTTTGAGAAGGCTGCTGCGTGTGCCTCGGACGGCCAGAAGGACGAATGCATCGATACTGGAAGAGCTCCATATTACTGAGGAGGATACTGTCTTTCTTTGGGCATATTGCTAGACGTGAGCCAGACAACCTAGAAAAGGCAATAATTTCTAGCTGAGTTGAAGGTAGGAGAAGCCGGGGTAGAATCCCATATAGATGGACTGACCAAATAAAGGTGGCTACGGGGCTAAAATTTGATGAGTCAGTTCGTCGGGCTGAGGACAGACTGGAGTGGAACAGACTAATCAGAAGTGTTCATGGTGATCACGATCCTCAGCATTGAGAGACCGACTTGGAAGAAGATGAATACTCTATTTGACTTTTTTTTTATTTTTATATTGGAGTTGCTTTATTATTTACCTTGCTTAAAATATACTAGGTTTAAATATAAAAAGGTGGATTTTTCTGCAATTAAATTTATCTAAACTGTTAGGATCAGGAGGGATATACTTATGTGGACCAATCGGGAACTTCTCAGCATTTGCTCATGTGGAGAGGAAACCACTTAAAACTCTTCAGGAGAAGCCGGCCTGTTGGCAGCAGTCAACGGCCTTCCGTTCCACTAGAGGAGTGTTCGGAATTTTGTTCCCTACTTTGGTTTATTTTATCAATTACCTGCACTATATTGACCATGTAACTATTTGACGTTTAATCATCAGTGTGGCCATTATACGAAGCAAAGTGTCGACGCAATCAAAAATTAAAATTCCCCAAATCGACAAATTTTCGGGGGTTGAGAAGATTCAGAATACCGCCACAGACTCCAACAACAGTCACAGCTGCAGTGCGCTGCGTCGTTTCAGATTGCGGAGAAGGAGCAGTCCCTTTCGCGGGAGCTGGAACGCCTTCGCCAGCACCTGCTGGAGATGGAAGAGGAGCACACCAAGGACCTGGTGCTGGCGGAGCACAAGTGGCAGGAAGCGCAAGCCAAGCTGACGTCCGCGGAGGAGAAGGTCAAGCATTCCACCACACTCTACACGTCAAACAGGTACCTAACACTTGATGGGGTTAACATTTTATGTTCAGCTAGGTATAGCTGTTTCCAGTAGGCTGCAAATTTTTGTGTATTTTTTAGGAAAGATAAAACCTAAAATAAATAAATTTTTTTCCAATTTATAGAAAAAAATTGTTGACAAAATAACTATAAAAGTGCGAATGGTTTGTTCATACATAATTAATAATATTTCTACCTCTTTAATAGAGTGAAAACTCATGTTTAGAGGGGGATTTCGTTTTACATTTATTTTTATTTCACGCCTTCGTGGTGTAGTGATCAAGACGCTTGACTCACGCACGGAAGGTTCCGGGTTCGATTCCCGGTGAGAACGCAAATAAAAAATATTTTATTCTACTTTTGGCCCTCAACCAGAACTTGAAGTTTTAGAAAAAGTAGTTTTTTGCGCTACACCGGCTGTCATTTCGTATTTAAGTAAGAAAATCAGTCCAATTTAATTTTATAATGTGCATTAAACCTTATTAAATAATCATCTAAGGGCCTGAGTTGCGTGTTACGTATCGACTCGAAGATATGGGAGATTTGTCTGATTTTTGTGTTATATACGAAAATCCCCAAATTACTCAAAAGGAGGATGCCTTACTACGGTAGATTAAAATCATTACGACTTACATCATTGGAAGAACGACGGAAGAGAAGGGCTGGATAGAAACTTCTAGATAGATACTCAATAATTGCTATGACTGCCCCCTGCGCGAGGTGTATTGATTAAATCCCAATACAAATTTACGGGGTCATAACTGGAAGCTCTCTCGTCCCCAATTCCACCTCAATCCCAAGAAAACTTCCTTTCCAGCAGGGTAATTTCAGACTGGAATAAATGGGCAATTATCATGGATTTTTTTATTAGCTAATACATCAATCTAAAAAATCCCAAGCCGGTCGGTACTATTCTTATTGAAATCTGTTTAGAAATAAGGGAGATATAAATGATTAAATTCAAGTAATTTGAATGGTGCCAAAAACAAACAATTCGTGACGTCGTCAAGTATGACGTCTTCGGATGTTTTGTGACGTCATCGGATTTTTTTCATCAATGTCTATGGACTTTATAGAGTATTGTAGATAGCTTCCTTTTTCTATGTGCCGTTTGTTTACATTTATGGCGTCCTGTCACTTATGAAACGCTAGGAGTTGCGATTGATAATTTTCACGATAAATTGATAATTCAATTCATCATTATCATAATGAATTAATATTTAGAAGAGGTTGAAAACCATAAAATAATAAAAGAAATTCAAGATGTAATCTGTTTTCACTTTCATCTGTCAGTGCCTGGAACTGGAGTGTGGATTGGGTAAGGAAGGCTTAAGATAATATGCATAGACAAGTCTCCTTATATTTCTATCTGTGGCCTGTGGCATTACCAACATTAAAATGAATGCATTACTCGTGAACTTCTGTGACAATATTTATTACCAACTTACAAAACGGTCGTTTTCGAAAGACCTTATTTTCAAAACGAAAATAATGAATGAAAATATTCATTATAAGGGTTTATATAAACACTAGGAGAATCTTTAAAAAAATCTTTTATTTGTAGAGTAGGTTAAATTCGATATTCCTCCCGAGTGATAATACCTTATTGCCAAGTCTAGTTGTCCATTTCATTTGTTTTTTTTCATTTCAACCGTTTGGATGCTTTTTTGAAGGAAGAAAAACTTGAACAAAAGCAGTACACGAGATATAGGCCCATCAGCAGAGGCTGCCTGCCTACAAATAATAATATTTGATGTGTTTCTTTCAGTATTCGGGCGAACCAAGAAGTGGAGACGTTGCGGACACAAATAAAGCTCGTAGAGAAGCAGAGAGACGAAATACAGTCTCAATTGGGACAGTCTGAAGATAGAAACAGTAAAAACTTGGCTGCCCTGACCAACCTCCAGTGTGTCTTGGAACAGTTTCAAATGGGTGAGATCACCATCAGAATTTCATTCAATTTTATTTATGTAAATATAATTATGTACACTAGCCTTTACCCGTGGCTTAGCTCACGTTGTACAGGGGAGAAATAAGTTAGTTAGTTTGAATGAAGAACATTTTAGAGAAGGAAATATAGAAGTCTAGTCATCTACAGGGCTTATGACCTGTCTTTGGCTGCTTTAAGTTTAAGTTCGGACAAACTTAAAATATTGTTAATAAATGCACCTGGTCCATGAAGAAGTATAGAAATCTAAAAAAACACAATTTCGTGTAGGTAATTTAAAAAAATATTTTTTTTTTTGTTTTATTACAATCTGCATAAGAGGTAAAACAGAGTGTTAAAAAATAAAGGATAATTACATAGCAATGAAATACATATTAACAGTAAAAATAGTAAACAAAAAAATGTTTATGAATTTTTGCTGTTACAGGATGTTCTTTAAACCCTGTCACATCCGAAACCACGATGATCAGTATAGGCAAGAAGACATATTAGCGTATTTAAAAAAATATTTAGAACAAAGATTTTTTTTTAAATAAATTATTTAAAAAAACAAATGGTTGCTTACTTCTGCAGGGAATAAAATAAGGGGAGCGCGGCGCAGTATCTGATTCCTCCCTTCCCCCACCTCATTTCACCCCTGCAGAAGTAAACAACCATTTGCTTTTTTGATATATTTTTTTTTTTAAATTTCGTTTGTTCTAAAAAATTATTTTAATGTGCCAATATGTCTCCTTGCTCATACTGATCATCGTGGTTTCGGATGTGACGGGGTTTAATGAACACCCTGTATAATAAATAGACAGGTATAATATTTTTGTGTAACATAAGAGAAAAGAAAATACTCTGTAAAAGATTATAAGGTACTGTTTTTATTTAATAGTAATTAAAAAAGGAAATAAAAAATTTTTAAAAAAATATTCCTTATTATTAAAGGACTACAAAATATATCATAGAAAAAAAGAGTTCATGTCTTTACTTTGAATCCAGGATAGTGTGTGTTTTTTCAAAAAAGGAAAATTTTGAAAGTTAAAATAATTCAATCAGATGAATCTCACCCGGATAAATAAAGGTTTCAGCTCTTTAACATCACAAACGTCAACAGATGAAAGAATCGAAGGAATATAGATGTTTAAATATAGACAGAATGGTGAATGTTACACAGTGTGTAAAGTGGCCACTTAAACCAGCCATTGACATGTTATAAGCCCTGTAGATGCCTAGACTTTTATATTACCTTCTCTTAAATGTTCTTCATCTCTGTTGTTATTTGTTATTGTAAACAGCTCCCCAGGGAGTCGAATCCAGTCCTTGTCTAAAAAAATTTGGACAAACTCAAAATATTGTTGACTAATAACAAAGTTTTATTTTCATAATAATTTAATTTAAATTTGCAGTCGCTATAAAGTGACGTCTACAGAGTAACCAATGACTAAAATGTAAAATTACTCATTTATGAGTAGTTTACTCAGCTTCAGTTTGATGAATGATAATTCTATGTTCATACATATATTATTGCGGTGAATTGTTTTCGGTGTATGAATGATCAATTGAATGGGACTTACCAGAATTCTTCCTCTTGCCAGACAAAGAGCACGAGGGTGCCGCGGCGGCCGGCCGGATACGCCGCGATCTGGAGGCGTCCCGCGACGAGGTCCTGACGCTGCAGCGCCAGGTGGAAGAGCTGGAGGAGAAGCTGAGGGATTCGAGCAGCGGGCTCCGGGCGGCCTCGCGCCTGTCGGCCAATCTCGACGCCCGAACTGCGCAGCTGCAGGAGGCCAGAGACAATGGTAGGAGGATTTCTATTTCTGTATAAAGTATGCAATATGCCTGCGTTCTTTACCTATTGTCCGTGCTATGAAAATTAAATAACACTCATGTTTTCACTTAAAAAAATAAAATATCTTCGTTCATGTTTCAAACAAATAAACGAATATCACTCCGTCTTTGCATACAGGCCTCGTTCCCTATTCATCCATACATCTTCTCATCCAATTTTGACAACTTTTGACATGTCTGTCCTCAGTATATTTTGAATTTAGTTTTTAATTTATTTAATACAAATATGGCCTAAGCCAATTACATCAGTTACATGAAGAAACATAAATACAAGAAACTGAATAAAAAGAACATAAAACTACGTAGCAAAGACAAAAAAGGGCAAAACAATAATGGTATACAATAAATTCATAAAAACGAAAGACACAAGACTTCGAGCTAAACCATGCCAATTCAACTTCGAAAAGCCGGAAGATCTATCCCAAAAAATTCCAAGTCGTGTGATGAATTGACTAATCTACACATTCTGGACATTGGGGCATGAAAACCAAAGTTGCTCTTAGAAGATTTTATGAACAGCAGATTTTGACTTCTGGTGACACGGTTGGGAACATGAAAAGAAATTGATAGCAACAGAGATGGGACATCACTTAAAGCATTTTGAAAATGCATATAAGGTCCATCTCAGTTCTACGTCTCTCCAATGAAGACAGATTAAGGGATTGCTCTATTTCAAAATAGGTGTAATTAGCCCTTTGTAATCCGAGCAGCCATGCCAGTTTTCTTAGAAAACGGTGTTGGACAGACTCGATATGGTCAATATGAGTCCTGTAGAATGGAGACCAAATAGGAGAAGCGTATTCTAGATGGGGTCGAACTAGTGATAGTTATGCCATGTCTTTATTTATTTATTTATTTATTATATATATACGGCCTAAGCCAATTACAACAGTTACATGAAGAAACATAAATGCAAGAAACTGAACAAAAAGAACATAAAACTATTTAGCAAAAACAAACAATGGCAAAACAATAATAGTATACAATATATTAAAAAAAACGAAAGATCAAAAACTTTGAGCTAAACCATGCCAATCCAACTTCATCCCACACTGTTTAGTCGCGAAGAGATCTACGAAAAGCCGGAAGATCTATCCCAAAGAATTCCAAGTCGTGTGATGAATTGACTAATCTACACATTCTGGACATTGGGGCATAAAAACCAAAGTTGCTCTTAGAAGATTTTATAAATAGCAGATTTTGACTTCTGGTGACACGGTTGGGAACATGAAAAGAAATTACTTTATTTATTATATTTATTCATTTGACAAATTGTAGTCTGCATTACTTTACGGGCTGTTTAATTGTAGTCTGCATTACTTTACGGGCTGTTTAACCCATTACACAATGCAGACTGTAAATATAAGTTAGAAGTTAATGAATAGAAAGCAGATAGCTGCTAAATTGCCGATATGTACAGCAAAATATATCCATATTATCCGCAGAAGCCGTATTCAGCAATTGCCTTATGGATGGGTGAATTCTGACTTGCCTATGTACGGCTTCTGGGTATGTAAAACAGCGCGTGAGATCTCGCTCTAGTATAATTATTGGGAACATACAAACTGATCTCTTTCAGTATATTTGGATTATATATTCTTCCAGAAATCAGCTTATAGAAATGTTTCCCGAGAAAAATTTGACGACGAGGTTCGAGGCTGTTGTAATCCAGCATCCCCGCTAGAAATAATGATGGATACGAGAATGGAGAATTATTATTTTCTTTAAGATATAAGTATCGCAAAAATCGCCTTTGAACCTTCTCTATTTCGAGGATGTGGTTTGATTCAGAAGAGTCCCAAATGATGGAACAGTATTCTAGTACGCTGCGGACCAGTGTATCATACAATGTGCGAATTGCAGGAGTATTATTGAAATATCTAGATATATTTACATACAGTTCACGTACATTAAAACAATTAGTGACAAGAAAATATTCAACAAGGCTATAAAAAATAAATAGTGGAGCTAGGTAGAAGTAAAATGGATTGTCTCATTCGCCCAAACCAATATTGAATCAACTGACCCACAAGTGTATAGCTTATGTTAGGTTTTTGTTTTTCATTGTGCGTTTTGTAATAAAGATGTACATAAATAAATTATAAACATAAATACGTAGTGTTTAAAACTGTCTGAACATTTTGCTAATTATCTCTGTTTATTAAGTTAGTCTTCTTTGTTTATTCTCAAATGTAAAAATATTTTTAAAAAAAAGTATATTGTTAAGATTGACAAATTACAACAGGGATGGAGAATACTTTAAATAAGGGAATATGGAAGTCTAGGCATTTACAGGGCTTATGACCTGTCATTGGCTGGTTTAAGTGGCCACTTTACACACTGTGTAACATTCACCATTCTGCTTATATTTAAACATCTATATTCCTTCAATTCTTTCATCTGTTGATGTTTGTGAAGTTAAAGAGCTGAAACCTTTATTGTTGCGAAGAGATTCATCTGACTGAATTATTTCACCTACTAGGCAACGCCTGAAAACAATTTTTCTATTTTTAAACTTCTTCTTGGACCAGGTGGTTTCATTACAATATTTGAGTTTGTCCAAATGTTCGTAGACAAAAGACTGGATTTCACCCCCTCGGGAGTCATTAAGATTAACAAATTACAACAGGGATGGAGAATACCTTAAATAAGGGAATATGGAAGTCTAGGCATTTTCAGGGCTTATGACATGTCATTGGCTGGTTTAAGTGGCCACTTTACACACTGTGTATTATTCACCATTTATATTGCTAAGCGTCCTCGGCACGGGTACCCCCAGTGAGGTCACAATATTTTTATTAATAATATACTCGTAGTTTGTAAGAGGAAAATATGAATAAATAAAATAAATAAATAAATATGCATAAGGGTGGACATATGGCCTTAAGGCAATTTCTTCCTACTAATCCAAACCATTCAATTGGAGAAAATCAGTGGTATTTGAGCATGTCGTAGACATATTATAATATTTTCAGAATAAAACTAAGTATTTTTTTAAGAAACAGAAATTAACTAAATATCTACACTACACTATGATGAGAGGAGGGGGTAAAAGTGGGGAGGAAAGATGGAGGAGAAAGAAAAATATTGGCATTTTAATTATAATTTTAAGTACTACCTCAAAACAAGATCTGGTGATTTCAGTAAAGGTTTAAATCTAGATAAACTTACACCAAAAATGACAATCTCTCGTCTCTAGTTTACAATGTGACACAATCGGGACATTGGTGCATGCAAGCCATAGTTTGTGCTGTGCTGATCGAGGCACATTTTGCAACTGGCGGATCGGAATATTGAATGCCACTTGTTCCAGTTACGATGGTGCATCAATTAAGCCATTGAGTCATTGTTAATTCTACGTTTTTGTTGACTTGATTTTTGACATTGACTCCATTTCTCCGTTCTTATTTCATTTTATCTTACTTTTCAATTTCTATTGATTCTCTGTTCCTGAGAATTCTCTCTCCCGGGGACAAACAGACAGATGAACCAAAAATATAAATATTTCTTTAAATTTTAAAATGACAAATGAATACCTCAAACTCCCTAGTCCTTCCTCCGTCTTCTCAGCAGAATGTCTGGCTATACAAGAAGCTATTCATTTCTGTCTATCTCTCCCTCATACACATGTTGTAATATTTACAGACTCATTAAGTGCTGTTAAATCTATTTCCAACAACCTTTCTAAATCCGCAAGTGATGAGCTACTCTGTTCTATAAGACTTAACAGTTGGAAATTCAGTAGAACTGGTAGAGAACTAATCATAGTCTGGATCCCATCGCACCTTGGTATTAGAGGTAATGAGATGGTAGATGAACTGGCGAAAGCGGCTGCGATAGACGGCTCGCGTCCTCTTGAGTATTGTGTGTGTGTTTCCGACATGTCCCCTCGAATTCAGAACGAGGCAAAGCGACAATGGAAGACCCAGTGGGAGTTTACCTCCAGATGTAAGGGAACTCTCTATAAAGATATCCAAGAGAGCATACCAAGCTCTCCTTGGTTCCACACAAAAAAATTGTCTAAGAGATTAATCTCAAACATTAGTAGACTACGAATCGGCCACTATTGCACTAATAGCCACCTTTTCAAAATTAATATTATAGGAAGTCCATGGTGTGAATGTGGTTTGGACCATGAGACTCCAGACCATATATTCTTTGGCTGTCCAATAAGGGACAAACATAATATGTACTCCTCCTTAAAAAAATATCCTTACCCTATTAACATAGCATCACTCCTCTCCATCCTTGATCCTGAAATTATCCACCATATAGGAAGCTTCCTCTCAAAAAATATGATAAATTTTTAGTTTTTTTTAAAAAAATGTTTTTTAATTTTTATTCCTTTAAATAAATTGTACTCTTGGCAGAAATCATCCTTCTTAGGATGGATTGCCTTAATATAAAAAAAAAAAATTTAAAAAATGAATACCTCGTATTTTTTTTAGTTTCTTTTTAAAATTATATTTGTGAAGTTTTTATGACCTCTGTATGTAAAATATGTAAAAGCCCTTTTGGCGTTAATAAATAGACTCCAGCCTGCAGCCAATATGGCATAACAGCATACATCAACCCAGCCTATGTACATAAATTACCTGCGTTTACTATCTATTGTCAGTAAAGAATGACCCTCAATACTTTGAACTTTGGTTAGCCACCGACAAACACACTCTCTGTGGAAAATAGACTCAAGGCTATGTGTGTCAAACGCGTGCCATACAACGGCGAATCAGTTTATCAAGATTTATAGATATTTTAACAGAGATTGAGAGTCTCGTACTTGGTTATGTTCTTAGGAATAACAATTTTTTTATAAGTGAAATATTTTTATCTCGTATGTATACTTGAAAGTGAATAAGTCTGATCTGTCACACGTATTAAAAAATCGAAAAATTTCAAGACTTGGTAAATGGTTTAAATGACGAAGTTCAGGGCTATGGGAAATTTGATGTAAAAAACGTTTACTTATGCGCAGTAAAATTGTTTTTTTTAGAAGAACTTGTGACTTCATTTAAAATCGTTCATTTTTATTTATTTTTTAATTCATTTTAAAAAACTTCGCTGTAAAATGAGGAACTTCAGTCCTATGGGAAATTGGATACAAAAATATTTTCTTACGGACGTTAAAAATTAGAGCATTAAATTATACTGCAAAGTTTCTTGAAAACATATGAAATTTTTTTAATATTTTAATTAAAATGAACTACTTTAAACGACGTCACTAGTTCATACAATACAATCAATGATAAGAGAGTTGTGGAAGATTTTTGGTTTGCTTACCATCAACGGACCAATCGGCAGAACTGACCGAGAAGAAGCGGAAGAGAATCTGAGACGTCGCACGCAAAGTAGTTACAAAACTTAAAAAATCATAACGCTGGTAATATGATCATCAACATTCCCTTTCCGCACCTAATGGTGCATAGGGCACTGCATTGGTACACCACTCGCAGCGTATCTTGATCATTTTTTTGTTACAGGAAGGTAAGATGATCAGTCTTACGCCTCAGGTACCAGTCCAGGGACTATGAAATATTCTGGTGTGAAAACACCCTTTCAAATAAATATTTCATATCAACCATATCGGGAATCGAATCCGAGACCTCTCGCATGGTAGGCAAACGCGCTGACCATTACACCACGAGGCCAAGAATATGATACATAATTTTTTTATTTTTTATTTTGGCTTGGTTTAATATAAACTATTAACAAATCAAAAAAAATATTAAAAAAACACTGAGCTTCCTCATTAAATTCTTATTTTTTTACCGCATGCAAGAAACATTTTTTATATCCAATTTCCCGTAGCGCTGAACTTCTTCATTGAGAATCTTCCTGCAACCGGCGGGAATCACAATTAGCCGTCTAACCAACTGCGTCACGGTGCCTGTCTTCTTTTTCTGCCGAAGTATTTTTAAGCAAGGACATGTTTTATTTATCAATTAATTCTCTTTGTGCGGTATTTTATTTTCATAGCACCAATAGATGATATTTATTTTGTTGCTTCGTAGTGCCTAGTTTTTTTGCAATTATTATACCATGTGTGCGTAAGATTGTGAGTATGAAATTATTTTAAGCATTCTCATTTTTTTTAGGTAGAAATCTCATCTGTAATAAAAATGCCATTTTGTAAATAAATATTTTCCGCTTTTTAGTATGATATTTTACTCTTATTTATTTTAAAATTTGTGTAAACCACTTTCATTTTCAGTTAAACTTCAAACAGTTTTTGTCAATTGTATGTTTCCATTAGACAGTTTTGAAAGATTAGAAATATGTAGTCAACCAAAAACTTTTCATAAAAAATAATTAATTAAAAGCAACGTGCTGATATTACACCTGCTATTAGAAGCTAACACCAACGTTCACTGATTATATTTTCCTGTATGATTAATTTCTCTCTTTCATTCTACTTTTTTTTAGTTACAAAAAATATATACTTACAGTGACCTGAGTAATTCTCCACGAGTTAATATATTTATTTAACTTTGTGGATATACATTTGAACATCGGCGAGCTTATTGCCACATGGTAATTTCTTCCAACTAACCAATAAAATAAATTCTCTTATTCATTTTATCATTTTAATTTCATTTTAGTTTCAAAATTTATCTAAAGAAAAAAAAATTGTACAAAAATAAAACTAGCAATATGAATAAATTAATATTATTATTATGACAGTAAATTCATTTATCAGCCTCGTGGTGTAATGATCAGCGTATATGACTACCATGCAAGAGGTCTCGGGTCGATTCCCGACATGGTTGACATGAAATATTTACAGTAAACCCCCGTATAACGTTGAGATAGGTGCCACGTTATAGGGGGTTAATGTTTTTGAATTGTATTTTTACATTTTAACCAGCGCAAATGACTTGACTCGTGCGACGATTTTGGACGACGTAATCTTCCCGAAACTTGCAGGCAGGGAAGTTCAACTTGACAGTTGATTAGTTAGTTTTACAAGATGAGTTAGCATTTGATGAATTACTACTCAGGGAATATGTTTTATTTCACAAAAAGATACATATTAATGTAAAATAAAATTTATATTTAAAACCAAACAATGGTTGTCAAAAACAAAAAAAAGATTAACATCTTAAGTTGTTTTATCATTGGGTTATGATGCTGGTATTAAGAGTCTTGATGCTTTTTTTATTGATGCTGTTGTTATTGGGAGTTGATATTTTATATTTTACTGTATAAATAAAATACTACAATACAGTAAAACCCCGATTATTCCAATTGATTAGTGCCAGATTTTATTGCTTTTGAAAAAATACAGCAAATTGGAATCTCATCGAAAACTTACTTAAACATTTGGTTTAAATTATTTTTTGTCAATTCTTGATGGGATTCCATTGTAATGATATAAAAACTTATATTTATTATTTATTTATTTATAAATTTATTGCAAAAAAATAATATACACACTTAATAACAGGGAATCTATATAAAACCAATTAATGTAAAATGAAAACATAGTGTTCTCTGTTTATGATAGTCTCCATCTAACATGGCACAGCCTGTTCTAAGATGGAGATTTTCTATCTTTAGAGCGTAAGTAGTCCTATAGTAATAAAACAATAACATAAAAAAGAAAAACTAAAACTACTTAATTATAAATGCCTAGCCAATCAAATGTAAGAAATTAAAAATCATTTTTATACAAATATAAAGTATATATATATGTCAAGAATACATGTTACTTAAACATAAATAACATAGTATAATATATAATAAAACAAATATAAAGCAATGAAATACATAAAAATATAAATAATATGTGTACCAATCATATAAAGTAGTACGTTTATTGATTTACATATATTTTTCAAAAAAATCTCTCGCTACACTATTTATATGTGCAGTTATTTTTATTTTTAAATTTGTTTTAAATTTTGAGTCTTTTATATTTGGCAATAAATCATTAGATATTTTTGGAGCAATTATGTAAATACAAGTGGCAAATTTAAAATACTTGGTACACTTCGCTTATTTATTTGACCAATTTACGCTTTCACCCTCTAAAGGGTCATCTTCTAATTATAACATTTATTTGTATTTTTAGTATCTCAATACATTGGTTCTTTCATAATAATACTTACATTTCCTCAAAATCAATGGACGTCATTTCATCAAATTCTGGGTACAGATATAATATTTAGGTTTATATAAATGATTCTTACACCATTTAATATTTACCAGTCTGAAGATGCCCATTAGAGGGTGAAAGCGCTTTTTCTTCTCTGTCATTCCTCAGTTCTGAGGGTCGTGATCATTGGTACTCTCACCAGCCATTCCATTGACAAAGCTCTCCACAGCTCCATATAGGGTCCCCCGTGAGGTTGTTTTCGCCTGGTCGATCCATCGACCTGCAGCTCTGCACTGCACGTGATTATTATTTTCTCCAGATTTTCTGGGTCACATCTAGCTTTGGTCCGAAGAACTGCAGCATACGTTGGCAGCATATGGCCGATGGGCAAACTTTTATGTTAAGTTCCTCCAGTATAGTGACATTAGTTCTTTTGGCTGTCCATGGTATTCTCAGCATTCGACGCCAACACCACATCTCAAAGGCCTCTATTCTCTCCTGCTCACGTGTTTTAACTGTCCACGTTTCTGCGCCATTTAAGAATATTGGGAACGCAAGCGTACGCACTATGAACATTTTAGTTTTCTTCAAGATGCCCCGATCTTGCCAAATTTCGGTCAGTCGAGTCATGGCATTTTTTGCGATTAGGATGCGTCTTTTAATTTCTGATGCGCATGCACTGCCCACAGAGATGGATGAACCTAAATAAACAAAATCTTGCACTTTTTCCAGGTCTTGGAGGTGAAAGCGCTAATTGGTCAAATAATTCAGTGAAAGTGTAGCGAGTATTTTTAATTTGTAACTTTTATTTATTATATAAGGTATTATATCATCACTTGAACATGTCCTGCAAAATGAATTGCACAGTACATAATAACGATCCGGCTATTTGGCAATCTGGATGACTGGAGTTTGGATAAACGGAGTTCTATTGTACTTTGTAAATATGTGCACTCAAGTATTACTGGTGTATTTCTATTAAAAATTACAAACATTAACTTTCACTATAAATTTTCATTATAAAATTTAAATGTTTTGATATGAACAGTTTTAATGCTGATTTATCGACTTGATCATGTTTTTTTTTGCTTTTAATTTTGATATTTAGAGTTTTATCGATGCTAATTTCGAGGGTTTTGCGCTGCTTTTTAAGAGTCTAATTGACGCCAATCTCTCAAAATGATATTTGACTAAAATTGACGCACGCCATGTCTTTTAATTTGTTCACCAACCTCACCCCACGTAACTAATCCTGTGTACATTTTGGTTGATTTTGGTTCTGTTTTGCAAATGACGCAATACTTTAACAACAAAAAAATTGGCAATTTGACTAAATATCAGCTGGTAATTCTGGGTATGTTATTTTCTCCCAGAATTCCATCTGATATAAGAGTCAAGCTGCCGCCTCTAAACGCTGGGTTCCAGGAAACATATTTAAATAAACTCACTTCTATTCCCAATGCATATTCTCCTCTCTAATGGTGTTCATCATGTATTTATTATTCACCTTTTTTCTGTACATACGCCGGAACCTCTTTTTATTTATTTTTTTTTTTTATCCATACAAATACAAATTTTATAAAAAATAATAACGTATCCCTAGCTCTATGAGGCCAAGAGCCCTGTGTTTAGTTGGGATGCAACATAATGGAAAGTGGAAGCATGCACATTATTACACAACAATTTATTTATTTTTACACGGGGATACATTCCACTTAGTACTGTGTAAAAAAAATGCAATGGTCGATGGGTTTCCTTGTATGAAAATCATTATGGGAGTTAAAACAGGCGCCGTGGCGCAGTTGGTTAGACGGCCAACTGAGAAACAGGCGTCGCGGGTTCGATTCTCGCCAGTTGCAAGAAAAAAGTCCAAGAAAAATTCTTCTCAATTGATCTGGGTGTTGTGGTGTATATTTCATTACCTCCTTCCATATTCCCCCTTTCCTACCTGCTGACAAGCCTCTAAATAGAGGCTTAGCGGGTTATTCTCTTAAAAAAAAACTTTTATTATTTATTCATACAACAAAACACTTTAAAAAATCATCACAATAATTATTCACCATCACCCTTCCCTTGCGCACACGTCTCTGCACCTCGTAAGTAAAACAATGTTGGGAATTCTAACAACAAATTGTGTAATAATAAACATGTATTTTTTACTTTTAAATCTGGAAATAGGGCACACACAAAATACATAATTTACTGCCTTAGAATGGGGAGGCTATCCCTAGTTAGGCAGTTTAGATGTCTCACCAAAAAAAAATTGATCTTAGTCAGTGCACAATTTTGAAAAAAAAAGATATTCATGTTATTGGGTTCAGTAGGGTCATACTATGTTCCGCTAAAATCAGCCAGGCCCTTAGGGTAATAATCCAATAGAGTCGCCCATATTGACCACGAAGTTAGCTACAGATTACAGCAAGTTTGTTGTTTAACTAAAAAAAACCAAACCAAAAATTTGCAACGCTTTTGTTCTGTGCAATAGAGCTTAAGAGCTTCTCTACATAATTATTACTCTGAGGCCAGGCCGCTTTCATACAAAAAACTGTAATAATCACCTTCTGAAAAAACGGCATTTCTCAGTTTGCAAAAAACATCCACAGCACTAGAAAAATCTTACGGTATAGATGCTGAAGGGAAGATTAATGGAAATTTTTAGAAAAACTATTGTATTGACTCGGAGAAGAACAAAAATAACAAAATCCAATAATATCATTTTGGTAAAGTTTGGACAGTTGATGTTTCAGGAACGAGGTCGCACGCATGCCGATTATTCTTACTCTTGGCTGATAAGGGTCAAATTAATGTTCTAAATTTTATTTTTTAAATTATATTTTTGTGCCGCGTTAATTCAAAATTGTGTAAAAAGAGGTTCCGGTATACAGGTGGTATATATTATATTATATATATATATAAATATACATGTTTTTTTTTTACTACATATATCAAGAAATATAGATCACAGCAGAGGTTGAAGAGCTCTTAAAGATATCATTATATTATGGAGCGTGGAAAACTAGATTTTCTTTATGTAAAAGGCGTGATTTTATCACTCCGAATTTTTTTCTGTCCATCTACGTTTTGTTTTTTTATTCCTGTACTAGTTATTATTTTTTAGTTGTTTTATCGTTGGTTTTTGTGTGTTTAATCTAGTGTAAATAATCATGTGTTTTTTGTTGTATTTAATTGTTTTTTGTTTCATTTTCTACGTGTTTCCATCTCACTGTGTACATGCATCGTGTTTTGCTTAATAATTACATTTTTATTTCCAAAAATTATAAACGAAACTACGCTTTTTCATTTAGTTCCTACAAATTGCTACAGACCTTATCTTGGTATTGAAAAATCGCAAGGAAACTTCGCTAAAATTGACCCTTTCAAGTTTGTATAAACAAATGGAAGAACTACATGCTTGTCAACTTTCAAAATCTAGTTTTTGCTGTTCTGTAGTTTATTGAGTGTTAACATAAGTTGTGCCTGTTTTTTTTGCCAATGAAGAGAACAAGAAGACCCAACAAAAAAATTACAATAAATTAGTCAATAATTTGTAGCATCTTCATTGTACACTGCGCTAATATCGCAAACATCTTTGGCAGCTTTTTTCCTTCGATTGAACGCTTCTTTTACGATTCAGTCTCCAGTCTAAGAACAATGAAATATTGCAGTTTTAACAACCTTTTAAATCAATATAATTTATGTCCTGTTAAGAGTCGAACCCAGGACATAAGAATGGTAGACGAACGCATCAACCACTACACAACGAGGCGACTTATCTCCACTCGATTTTCTTATTCAGAATTTTTTACCTGAGGCAGCCACCGAGTGGAAAACACTCATCCAGGGTGCTGGTGCTATTTCACACACAGAACTATATTCTTCTTAAAATCCCTTTCGGATACATGGAACAGATCAACATCCAGAGCGATGTTGTTCAGCATAGCGGTAGCCCTTTCAACGGCAGGGTGGTCCTGTATATCGGAATATGAAACAATCTATGCTGACGCTGTCTTCGGTAATTATCAGGAACATACAAACCAATGCTCATTATAATCTCAGAATTATCGACCATACCGCGCAACTATCAATAAAAATGTGTCATCAAACACACATTCCTTCTAGTCTCTAAACTGTTGTAGCCGAGCATACCCTGGAGAAACTCGGTCGGGTAGAGCCGAGGATAATACCCATTACCCGCACTCTCTCATGTAGAGATATCTATGTCTTAGCATAAATTTCTGGCTGCCTCGTGGTCAAATGGTTAGTGCATTTGCTTATCATGCAAGACGTCTCGTTATCAATGACATGGTACTTATCAAATATTTATTTAAAATTGTGTTTTTACACTTGAATGTTTCATAGTTCAGAAACTGAGACAGAAATGAACGAATCATCCTCCGATTGGTGTACCGATGCAGTGCCCTATGCACCATTAGGTTCAGAGAGGGATTAATCCTTAAAATTTATTCATAAATTAGCCGCTGATGTTATTGTAGACGAAGAACTAAAACTTATAAAAAAGTCTAGTAAACATGGACACAATATGAGAATATCAGAACTGATCATACACAACCTTCTAAAACAAGACAAGGACAGTCGAGACTAATAAACCAGGGACTTTAATTATTCAATAAACTATCAGACAAAACTAAACAAAAGACTCAGACAACCTTTACAAAAGATGTTAAAAATATTATTATTAACAATAGAATATGATTTTAATGTAATCCGTATGAGTTTATAAATAAACTTCAATGAAAAAAAAAAATAAAAGTACAAAGAAAAGGTATTGAAATTATTAGTAATTAGTCTAAAAAATATCTCCAGTGTAACGTCGTACCAGTGTAATACATAATTTATATAAATGTTATTAAATATTTGTATATAACCACTTACCGACTTTTCTATGTCTACCGGTTTTGAGGCGTACCCGTCTCTTCGTCAGGACACCAATTAAAGCAACATGCAAACCAACATGCAAAACCCACTATACACCTTCACAATAGTTGTTACACAAAAATATAAAACCAACACGACATGCATTTTAATAAGCACATGCACTGATTAGGTATGTTTGTCCTTTCCCTACAAACATTTAATAGCATTTATTAAAATCTTTGACCACAAACTTAATGCTTTAAATATTAATAATGTACATAATTTATTATTATATCAATTATTCATTAGTTTTTTATGTTTGTTGTATGTGTTCTTTATTTTTTTTAGTGTTCTGTCAAAAAGGGGACTCATGGTGTAATCTCATTTGGTAACTGTGAGAATTTTGACGCTCATTTTGCCATGTGAGGTTCTATCGTTTGTCCGCCATGCTATCATCTGTGACCATTTTTGTGCGTCTTTTGTTTGACTGTAAACCATTTTTATGTTGTTGTTAGATTTAGAATTAGATTTTTACCAAATAACAAACATTCTAATATATCGTCTGTGTAAGTTCAATACTGCGTATGAGCCAAAAAATCGTTTTGTTGGCGTTTTCAGTGGGGAACGGGACAAGCCGCATTGATTGGTGTATTTAAATTTAGAAACTGACCAATAGACTGCTTGCATTCATTGCATCATCCCCACTAAAGAAGCAAGCAATACCGCATAAATACCTAAATCCAATACAGCGGATGAGACGTACTCGATTTGCTTAATGGCAATACAGCGAATACGCCGTGAGTAACTGCCAGGTTTTTTTTTATCAAACTATAAAAAAATAAAAAAAATTATGTATCATATATTTTTTTTTAATTTTTATTTGGACCCCTGTATTTTTAGTAGCCTTACTTGTCATGTACAAGGCTAAGGTATTCGGAAAAATCGTTTTTGTTTGTCTTGGAAATGGAATGTTCGATCACTGATTTTGGTTTATTACCTTTATGAGTCCAATCACCATTGTTGCAAAGTCCAAGAACAATGGTGCGTGATAACTACTTTTAACGACAGTGTGGATGGATATATCTGTTAAGGATATTCCAACTTTCCTGCATTCTGCTTCAAGATTATGGCGTTGTAAACTGAAAAATGGGCACTGAAATAACAGATGTTCGATACTCTGTGGAGAAATATCATCGCATGGACAATAGTCGTCATTCCTCAATTTAAACTTATGTTGGTAACTTCTCATAGCTCCGTGTCCGGAAGATTTGGCTCGTTTCGAAAGTGCTTTGGTGATGACGACGGAAGTTTGCTGCATCAGCCACCGTTGGGCTTAGTGATTTACCTGTAGAAGAACCTCGGTAATGGTCCTCCCAACGCTGCCGCATATTTTGTTTTATACAGCGTCTAGCAATGTATGTATCATATTATCAGCGCTATGATTTTTCAAAGTTTTGTGATTTTAAAATTGCTCCGTCGTGACGTCTCATATTCTCTACGGCGTGTTGTGCCGATTGGTGGGTTGGCATCCCGGTAACCAGAAATGTATCACAACCTTAGAATAATAACATCATCTTCGTTGCCCATATGGAGAAAAACTATTAAATGATTAACAAATTACAACAGTGTTGGAGAATACCTTAAAGGAGGGAAAATGGAAGTCTAGGCATTTACAGGGCTTATGACCTGTCATTGGCTGGTTTAAGTGGCCACTTTACACACCGTGTAACATTCACCATTCCGCCTATGTTTAAACATCCATATTTCTTCAATTCTTCCATCTGTTGATTTTAGTGAAGTTAATGAGCTGAAACCTTTATTGTTGTGAAGAGATTCATCTGACTGAATTATTTCACATACTAGGCAATGCCCGAAAATAATTTTCCAATTTTTAAACTTCTTCTTGGACCAGTTGGTTTTATTACAATATTTGAGTTTGATTCCCATTAAATGGTTATTGACCACGAAGTTAGCTAAAGATTGCTGCAATATAACGGGCCGTAGGTACTTGGTTTGAGAATTGCAAGCACAGAACGAATCCGTCCATTACACATTTGTTAAACTAAAAACCAAACTCAAACCAAACCGAAAATTCTGAATGGTTCTATGCGAGCCTTAGGGCTTATGTAGAGAATTATTACTCTGAGATCACAACACTGTTATTGGTTGATTTCAGAGAACTAGTGACGTCATTCGAAGTAGTTCATTTTCATGAATTTTTTCATACATTTTCGAGAAACTTTTCCAGACAATCAACTCTCCCTTCCCAGCGATGTGTAGCTAGTACACATTGCATCTTAGAACTTAAACATCTCCATAAATATAATAAATGATGGGTTGAGATTTTCCGTATTCCTTCGTTATACATTTACGTATTGGTAAAAATGTATTTTTATTAAATAATTAATGCTTATTGGGAACATAAAAAGCTTTTAATAAAAAATCGGAGATATCACCGATACAATAGAAAGTTTACCAATGTGTAGCATGTTGCGTTCTTAGTAAAATAGTAATCCTAATATATAATGGTCTCGCACACTCTTTACGTCTCACTTTCAATAATACGGGTATATTTGGGAGCGACAGAGACAATTTGTATACGTCACACGCGCGAACAGCTAAGTTCCTTGTACTTCCCCAGACGTCCGTTAGCTGCGTTAGTAGCTTCCCGGCTTTCGTTGGGTGCGGTTTTTTTGCGCTCATTGAGAGCATGAATTAATATTTTTTTTCATGTTTTTAGCAATTAGATTAAAAATATCATCACTTTTGACTTCAACTATAAATAATTGAAGCGATTGTCGATGAATATTACACTTTTACGATTTAAAATCTCTGATTTTTTGCGTGTGTAGGGACTACACAGCACCGTAACGCGCGGATGTTTTTAGGACAGTAAGGGAAAGGTTAAATGATATAATTTTTACGGCGCGTAAGAAAACATTTTTTGTATCCAATTTCCCGTTGCACTGAACTTCCTCATTAAGCTCGTATAAACGCATACGATAGTGAAAATAGATTTTCTAATATAAATCAACGACACAAAATAAACTGCATTTCAATTTATTTTTTATCTTTTTTTTTTTTTAAATCATAAGATTTTTTGTCCCTCCTGACCATTTTGCCTAATGATTCTTTCGCGGTATTGAACTTACATGTGATATCATGTTTTTGGTTTGTAAGTACTGTATTATATTAATTATTGTTTGTTTGAATTTTTGTTTTAAATATATTTCAACCCCAGGAGAACACTGTAGTATGTCTAAATCGGCCCTATTGCAGAAGAACAAACTCAACTGCTTTAAAAAAATACTGAAGTTTGTGGTAAACTCGCTCAAAAAAATCATAGGGATACGTGAGTATTATCCTATGAAAGAGAAGAATTTTTTTTTATTTAACTGCATACACAACTCAAAACAGCCAAATTAAAACATACGAACGTGTATTTCTGGGTTTGCGATATATTCATTTACTTTTTTAAGCTACAAAGTACTTTTAAATTTTACGTTTATAGCTAGAATAATCAATGTCATGTAAATTAATTAGTTTTTATTTCATTTTTACAACCGTTTTTTGCAGCTTATTATTTGCCTTATAATTTTGCATCCGCATTTGGCACGAAATGGCAACGCATCCCAAAATGGCCGCCTAGATTCTGAGTATTATTTCAGGTACTGGTTATTTTCAAAAATTCGGAACGGCGTGCCGTAACTGTCAAAAGGAATTGCAACTCCACGAACCCGACGGTGTCCATACTGCCTGCCCTGTCATCGCATGTTTGTGTATGCACCGAGTGACACTCGGGCATTTTGTAAACGTGCGTCGGAACTTGGGATTCTCGACCGTTGTCAAATTTCCGTGACAGTTGTGCGGATTATTTTAGTTGCGCACGTACGCACCTCCGATATTGCCAGTGCTTGTATAATACTTTGAATTTGGGATTGGCACTGTCTTCTGGTAACATCGATACTCCGTAGCTGCATCCTGGAATGACTCGAGGTTTTTTTTATGAATGTTATTTTATTTATATATTGCACTTTAGTTAAGGACAATATCTTTAAGAGCATGTTTCATATTACTGTACAAAAGAACTACTTTGCACTATTTATTTTATAAATTTATTGCATAAAATTAGTATACATATTTAATAACAGGGAATCTATATAAAACTAATTCATGTAAAATGAAAACGGAGTGTTCTCTGTTTATGATAGTCTCCATCTAACATGGCTCAGCCTGTTCTAAGATGGAGATTAATTAAAAGATGGAGATTATTACTATAGGGGATAATGATGTTATAACTTATATTTACATATAAGTTATTAATCTAAAAAATACTTGGTACACTTCCACTTATTTATTTTGACCAATTTGCGCTTTCACCCTCTAGATGCCCATTAGAGGGGGAAGCACTAATTGGTCAAAATTAATAAGTAGACGTGTACCAAGTATTTTTTAAATTAATAACTTATATGTAAATATAAGCTATTACATCATTACAACGGAATTCCATCAAGAATTGTCAATAAATAATTTTTATGAAATATAGGGGATAACTTCCATCAACAAAAAAAAATTTGGTTTTTTAGTTGGAGTTTATTTTGTAGAACACCATATTATAATTTTAATATAAAAAAAGAACACTGATTTGAGTCTACTGATTTTTTTTAAAACAAAAAAGTTATGTGAGGACTTTTGGTCTACTAAATCTTCACATTTATTTTAAAATACCCCAAAAGGCGAAATGAGGGCATTGGAAGCAAAGATTGCAACCTCCAAAAAAATATTTTTTTGGTCACGTTGTCATTCTGTAGTTTATCAAATTAATTTTTATAAAAATCATGAGTTGAGTTGCAAATGTAGTTTAAAATCATAGTTCTGATGGTTTGAAAATAGTGTTAAGCTAACATAGCAATATCCATCAGCCATTTTATTCCACCAATGACAGGCTTGAGATTTAAATTTTCAAAATGGCCATGCCATACAAATATTAAGAAAGTTTTTTGAATTCGTGTTTCTATTAAAGCTAATTTATTAGTATCTTAAAGTTTAAGTTCAGTGAAAATAACATTTCTAACACGAAGACTCTCTTTGGCATTAGTGTAGCAGTTTTTGTTATTTTTCTCGTAAACACCAAAACGGGAGATTTCTATCGTTGCTTCCAAAGCCCTCAAATAATCATTCGATTTTTTTGTTTTTTCTCAAAATAAAAATTAACAAAATTAGTAGACTCAAATCAGTGATTGATTTTAACATTAAAAAAAAACTTTTTGAGTACATCGATCATCATAAACTTCAACACTTTGTTTCTACAAATATTCAAACGATGCCACCTTTCAGTCCTGTCTGCTGATTTTTTATTCAATACTTAAGCACTGAATAATTATCGATCTGGGTAGGTTGTGCAGTTTTTTTTTAAATTATCTTAAAATAAATAATAATCATAGTTTATTAACAAAAATAACAATTACTTTATCTACTACAGACACACTTAGGTAATAGATTTCTCTGGATCATGTCTAGTCTGCCTTACTAGGTACAACCTGTTTTAAGGCAGACATTTTTATTAAAAAATACAAATATTCAAACGATGCCACCTTTCAGTCCTGTCTGCTGATTTTCTATTCAATACTTAAGCACTGAATAATTATCGATCTGGGTAGGTTGTGCAGTTTTTTTTTTCAATTTTCTTAAAATAAATAATAATAATCATAGTTTATTAACAAAAATAACAATTACTTTATCTACTACAGACACACTTAGGTAATAGATTTCTCTGGATCATGTCTAGTCTGCCTTACTAGGTACAACCTGTTTTAAGGCAGACATTTTTATTAAAAAATACAAATATTCAAACGATGCCACCTTTCAGTCCTGTCTGCTGATTTTCTATTCAATACTTAAGCACTGAATAATTATCGATCTGGGTAGGTTGTGCAGTTTTTTTTTTAATTTTCTTAAAATAAATAATAATAATCATAGTTTATTAACAAAAATAACAATTACTTTATCTACTACAGACACACTTAGGTAATAGATTTCTCTGGATCATGTCTAGTCTGCCTAACTAGGTACAACCTGTTTTAAGGCAGACATTTTTATAAAAAATTAAACAATAACATTACTACGTACTAGTTAATTTACTATACAGTTATACAATATTAACTTATATACCATTTGTTATTTAAGAATGTATTTTGAGTAAATTTTGCGATTTTTCTCGACCTAAACCCAGTAACCGCAATTTTAAAAATTTATTTCTAATTTTACATCTTCTTCAGTTAACATTGTTCCAAGGTGAGTAAAGTTGTTTCATTTGCCAAATTTGACCATGCATATGGCTTAGTAATAATGGCTTTGGAAGATGTCCGAAACCTTGCCGAGGATTACGTGGTTACTTTGCATTTTCATGTGGTATATTTAAAAAAATAGATGTCTTTAAAAATGCATGCATACCAACATAATAAAATTTCCAATCGGACTCTCCAAACCTGCGAAATATAAAAATTCCTATTATTTTTTTAACACACCTCGTATATAGCTATTAATTTGTCAATCTTTTCTATGCATATGAATAAATTGATCGGGTTGTGGTCCCGTGGCTAGTGTCTTGGACTCACGGACCAAAGGTCCGTGGTTCGAATCCCACTCTACCCCAACTTGATTCCTTTTTCTAATAGTGAGTTATTTACAACTCGTTGAAAATGGCCCTCAAAATTAAATATTTGGTAAATCATCAGAAGGCAAATATTTCTTCATTAAAATAAAAAAGAAATAATAAATTATGTTTTATACGGAGACTATAATTCTTGTAAATGGGGGTCAGTGCGACCTAAGTAGATTCACCTTGATAGGTCCCAGTAAGTTAGTTCTTGGCCTCCAAACCCGAGTCTTTAAAGAGCCTGGAGGGCTAGTGTTCTCATATCAATCTCCTCCTCCAAACCAAATCCTTAAAGTAGCGGGCTATTAGGCAGGGGGGCGAGTGCTCTCATTTCCTCAGGTTTGATCAATGGTCCACCGAGGAAGCGGCATTTTTTGTGATAAAAGCATCACATTAATTTCAGAGTACGGTATAATCGGATGGGGCGGAGCGAGTGACACAATTTTAAATAGTGTATTTGTTGCACAAAAATCCATAATTAAAATAATACCTAGAGTTCCGATACAGACATCTACTGAAGAAATGTTCCACAAATCAAAACTGACACCAAAGCAATTTTACGCTAAAAAACAATACTCACTTACAGATTCAAAAACTACTCTTACTCAAATGAAAGACATAACCCCCACAATACATCACATACAAATAATATAATCACTAGATCCGCAACACAAGAACAACTTTAACAAATACCACTTTCGGACAAAGGGATTTTGAGAATTATTCAATAAAAATCTATAACCTACTTCCACTATCTATTAAAACAATTAGTAACGAGAAAATATTCAAAAAGGCTATAAAAAAATGGATAGTGGAGCTAGGTAGAAGTAAAATGGATTGTCTCATTCGCCCAAACCAATATTGAATCAACTGCTCCACAAGTGTATAATTATGTTAGGTTTTTGTTCTTTCATTGCGTGTTTTGTAATATAAATAATATAGATGCACATAAATGAATTATAAACATAAATACGTAGTGTTTAAAACTGTCTGAACATTTTGTTAATTATCTCTGTTTATTAAGTTAGTCTTCTTTGTTTTTTCTCAAATGTAAAAATATTTTTTAAAAAGTAAATTATTAAGTGTCTTCGGTACGGGTAATCCCATTGAGGTCACATTATTTTGATTATAATTTATAGTTTATAATGGAAAAAACTAACCATTATTTGTACTAATATTTTTTAATTGCGACTCTTAATTAATTTAACCACATTTTTGTCATCAATTTATTCCCGCATTTTATTTTCTTGTTATTGCCAGGAGCCATTTCTCATGCCGTGTTTTGTTCTCAGCCGCCAAGTTGGAAGATGAACTGGGACTTTGGAAGAATAAGTACAGAGATGCCGTTTCCAACCAGCAGGACAAAGTGGACAAGTCTCTAGTGAAGAACTTGCTCATGGGGTACATACACACGGCCAATAACCAGCGGCCAGGAGACAGAATACAGGTTGGCTAATCACTTACTTTTGTCTGTGTCATACATTCTATCACAATTGCCGCACTTTTTACTATGACCGACATAATAAAAGTTTCTCACCGGAATTGTTTATCATTTCCATAGAATTAAGAATAGTCCAGAAACCGCATGCGCACATCAAACAGAAGGCGACTCAACTACTCATAAATGAGTAGGTTTACATTTTGACCCATTAGTTTCTTTGTAGACGTCGCTCAGTACGCAACTCCTGATTTGAATTCAACTATGCCGCGTTGTGTCCTTTTAAAGTGTAGAAATACTGCTAGGATCTTAAAGAAACATTATGGTATCACATTTCATGTGTGATTAGCGAACGAATGTTTAAGTAGCAAATGCATTACTTAAAAATTTAATTATTTTTCCATCTGTCAGATTGTCGAAGAAACAAAATGGAAATTTTGTTAGTGTTGCCAGGGTAGTAAATTTTTGACCCTACTTTGCTCATCTAATGCAAGAACTAATGAAAATTAGACCTCAAATTAAACAACGCCGTGGGGGACATTTGAACAACATTATCTTCAAAACATCAAATATTATTTAACATGATATAAAAATATCCGTTTTATGTGAAATAAAATTTGTTTTATATTTTAAGTTCAAAGTTCATTAATTCAATAACTCTTATTAAATGACCCTTTACTTATCTACTCTGTTGTGTCAATCAATGTTTCCGAGTGCACAATAAAATTTTAGAAAAATTAACAAATCGGTTTTTTTTACCTTACATTTGTGTTACGATTATTTTTTTCCCCATCAAGCAACATTACGCGGCAATATCACAAATGCGCGTGGCAAAAGTAGGCCATAGTGGGGGGATTATTGGACACAGTCCATGTTTTCAAATATGATTCTACGCTCCTTCTGGACTATTCTTAATTCCGTGGGAACATCAATTAAAATTTAATTAATTAATTAATGTAAATATTCTATTATTTAATGTGGCAAGACTATTGTTAAATGTCATAACTCAAAATATTTTCATTTTACGAATTACGACATTTGGCACCGTTTAATTATTATATTAATCAAAGAATGGAAAATACTCCAAACAAATTTGTATTAATATTTAATTATTGTTTGTACTTTGTCATGTTATATTTATTTGAGACAGAAATAAAATGAAACATTATACTCAAGTACATAATATTATGATGACAATCATCATTCATCATTCCAACTTCGCTCCCTAGTTGAAGCATATGATGTCGAAGAAGATCCTCCAGGAATCTCTGTCGGTCGCCAGTTCTGACATGAACTGCCGACGAACAGTCAGCAGCGTACGTCGAGAACCTGATGCCTTGTAAAGTAGGCAAACGTGGTTAAGGCAATGCTCTCAGGAGGCATCCGAGGCATTTTTGCGAAATCACGTAACCTTGTAAGAACGTCGTTAATCATTAGGTTTATTTTAGTTTTTTTTATTTTAAAGGCTGATTTTATTTAATTATGTTAATTTATATGTCAAGTATTGTATTAAAAAAAAAATTAACATGCCAAATACTAATGATTTTTTATGTGATATAAATCATTCCTTAGACGTTACTACAAAGTTGTGTCCTCACTGTTTTTTTTTATTATTTATTTATTTAGTTCTATGTATTTACATAGTCTTATATATATTTACAACACAATATTTACATCTATACTTATTCTAACATTATTTATCACTATTATACACTTAGTATCCTAATTTATAATATTAACTGTTTCATATGTACATTTTCATTAATTATATTCACTATTTATACTATTTACTACCTAATATTTTTCACATATAAACTTTTTACATTTAATTTTAAATATATTTACATTCATTTCATTTTTTATGCTTTCTGGCATTTCTTCAAATAGTTTTATTCCCTTGTACATGCGGCAGTTCTGGGACATTGCTTTTGATTTTTTTTCCAGTCTTATATTTTTAGATCCTCTTGTTGCATAGTTATGAAAGAACTCATTATTTTTTAGTTTATTTTGAAAATATCACTGCTAAAACTTTTGCTGACAGCTGTCTTTCTAATCAAGCTACATTTTAAGGACTATAGTAAAATAACTCTTTACAAGGTTCACATGAGAATGAAGGTGAAGACATGGTTTCTTACTGGTGTTTTTTATAATTCTAGGTTCTTCGATTGCTCAGCACGGTGCTGGACTTCGATCAATCAGAGTGCGAGAGGGCGGGGCTAGGCAAAGCTGAGTCGTCCAATCAGGGGACGGCGGATTCGTTAGCTCAGGAGTTTATCAAATTTCTGGAGAAAGAATCCAGACCTCAGCTGAAGATTGGATTGCCTAACCTTCTGCATCTGGGACAAGCACAAGGTATTCATATCATAACCAAAAGAACTATCGTCCCCAATTCCACTTGAATCCTAAGATTAACTGCTTTTCCAGCGGGGTAGTTTTAGACCGGATTAATGAAGACATTCATTGCTATGGAAAATTGGATATCAAAAATGTGTGTGCGCAGTAAAAATTAGAGCATCAAATTAATTTAGTTTTAATTTAATTTAATTTATTGATTTGATTTATTTGAATTATTTTTTTTTTTCATTTTTTTTTTTTTACAGTATGCATAAGAGGTAAAGCAGAGTGTTGAAAAATAAAAGATAATTACATAGCAATGATAAACATATTAACAGTAAAAATAGTAAACAAATAATCCCACAAAGGCATGGACTGTTCGTGGGTATACAAGAAATGTTTATGAATTTTTGCTCCTATAATAAATAGACAGTTTTAATATTTTTGTTTAACATAAAGAGAAAAAAATATTCTGTAAAAGATTCGAAGGTATTTTTTTAAAAGTAATTAATAAAGGAAATAAAAAATACAAAAAAACATAAAAATAATAAGGGCAACAAAATATATCATAGAAAAAAAGAGTTCATATCTTTAGTTTGAACCCAGGATAGTGCGTGTTGTTGTTTTTGCGATTTGTTTAATTTATTTGATTTATTTTATGTATTTTATTTATTCGATTTATTGTTTTTGCACCACAACTGGCCAGGAGGCCCAATTACAGTGGTGAATTAAATCATGGATCACCCAGGCTTGAGAAAAATCACATTTTAATTTTCGTGTTCTCACCGGGAATCGAACCCGGAACCTTCCGTTTGCAATCAAGCGTCTTGACCACTACACCACGGAGGCCGCCTTTTAGCGTTTAGCAAGCATTTAATTGGATAGTGAAGTTTCTCAAAAATGTATAAATTTTTTTTTAAAAAAGAACTACGTCACATTGTTTTCTAAATCAATGGATGATAGAGCATTGTGATAGATTTCCAGAAGCCAACTCACCAGCTAGCATAACTTACCGGCGAGAACTTGTGACATGTGTCATCACGGGCGGAGTAATGACTCCATGCTTTCATTTTTACCGTGCGTACGAATACATTTTTCATATCCAATTTCCTGTAGCACTGATCTTCCTCGTTGCATTGACTACGCGCATCACAGATTGCCATTTTCCAACAGAGAGTTGCTTACAATTTGTTGAAAATTTCCCCAAAAATAGTAATATTTTAAACATTTGGGTAAATCATAAAAATACAAATTTAAAAAATAAATATGTATCTAGCAAGTCTGGGATATGAAAATAATTATTATTTGTGTCATGTGTAATTTTGTATTTATAATGATTAAATAAATAAGGTATTAAGAAATGGAAGAGTAGAAAAAGATCTTGAAAGGAGAGTGAATGCGGGCAACAAAATGAACGGTGCATTAGGCACAGTTATTTCTAATAAAAATATGTCAATCGAAGCTAAACTGGCAGAGGAGGGATAAAAGCCGAATGAAGGCGGTCGAAATGCAATCTCTCAGACGAATGTGTTGTAAATCAATTTATGACAGGGTTACGAATGATAAAATCAGGCGGGAGTGGTGGGAGTCAGGTATAATTGAAAAGATTTCGAAAGGGTCTCTGAGATGGTTTCTACATGTAGAATGAATGGATGACGAAAGAATGGTAAAACAAGTATATGTGGCGAAAATGAATGGTAACGTTAGACGAGGACGACCAAGGAAGACCTGGGATGATCAGAAAAATCTATATCTTACGTCTGATCATGTGAAAAGCAGGCAGAACCGAAGGGCATGTATGACAAGATGTATTAATGTGGAAGATGCTAGAAATGTATGCCAAGATAGATAGATGTGTGTGGTGGTCCATTATCTCTGTCCACCCCTACGGAGAAAAGGCGTGATAGTAGTAATTATGATCGTCAGTTTAAAATGTTTTTGCTTTTCCAGGTTCCAATTCACCCGGTCTCTCCACGAAATGGAGTCCGAACAATTTATCGCAATCCCGCGCCGCCGGTTCTCCGCAGCTCGGGACGGCGACGAAGCCATTGATCCCCGTTCCCATAATCCCCCTGACCATGGACAACCCCATACTTGCCAACGCCAGCAGCAGCCCCGTGACGGCAGTCAATGCGACCAACCCGAATACCGAGAGCCACGCGCAGCCTGGAAACGCCGTGCTGAATAATGCATTTGGCGGATTCAGCCTGTTTACGCCGATCGCTAATCCTGACATGGCAGTGAATCAAACGCGGAATAGCGAAGGCGCCATTTTGAAAAATGTTCTTAAAGACGCGTAAATTGAACATACAGTGTTTTTAGAAGGATTTGACTTATTGATGTATCTACGATGAAGTGCTATCCAAAATTCCATTTTTAAAATTTCTTACACAAAATTAATTAACAATTTCAGACCTTAATTGAGAGGAAAGGGTAGGCAAACTTAAAGAAATTTTTACATTCATTTGGAATACACAACTGAGAGGACATTTGATGAAATCGAGGAAGCCGAGTTCAACTTTAATCCAGCTAAACATTTTACCAATGGCAGATCTGTGTGGATGCCTGAAATGGTCTGCCTTGAGAAATAGTTACGGAGACAATAGTTCATACATGAAAAATCAAATTTGGCATATTATATTATATAGGAAGGGAAATAAGCTTACTAGAAAGACACAATGTGGGCATATCATCCGATCGCTGCCTGCCCCTAATTTAATAATTATAAATTAATACTAATAAAAAACAATGGTATTCTGTGTGTCCAGGCGGCATATATTGAAAAGCTGTATCAGCTCGTCACCCCGGGCGGCGAAAAACTGATAGCCAATGGGCTGGTATTCTGAACGCCCTCACGAGAGTAGAGAACGCTTCGCTTGCACGTGATTTATATACTAATTACGCGCAAACAAAGCACACCTACACTCACCTGCAAGAGCGTTGAGAATCGCATCCCCGGAGATGCATTGCATTAGGATATATTTAATATTTTTGACAGATAAATTAAATAACTTTATTAATTTACAGAAAAAACATGTCGCCCTCTTCAGGGTTATTTAATAACTTATTGAAATACAATAGACACATGTCATATATGGCATTTTTACAGTACCTGATATCTTCGTAAAATAATATCAAGCTTTGTTTTGGCTCTCTCTCCTTTCAAAATGCAGTTTCGATAGTATACGTGGGAACCGTCGAATAGTTTACTCGCAGCGTGACATGCAAAATCTCAGGCTTGATTCCCTCCGGCAAGGGTGACATAAAATATTTATTACAAAGGTGCTATTTCACTGCAATATTTAGTAGTTTATTTCGCATCACATGTGAATTTATTAAAATTTCGTACATTCATACGCTTTGTAGCTTGCTAGAGTCTTATAATCTAAATTTACAGTTTCCTAAGAAAGCGGTGCCGCCATCTACCGGCTGTGATATTCCTGCTGTTATGCGTTGGGGACAACAAGACGGCCATCTAAATGGTGACCAGAGATATCCACTTAAAGAGAGCGATGTATTATAATTCACAATCTAAACATTCTTAAATTTACATACTTCAACAGACATGAAGAACATTTTACAGAAGGGAATCTAGAAGTCTGGGCATCCACAGGGCTTGTGACCTGTCATTGGCTGGTTTAATTGGCCACTTTACACACTGTAACATTCACCATTCTGCCTTTATTTAAACATCTGTATTCCTTTGATTCTTCCATCTGTTCATGTTTGTGAAGTTGAAGAGCTGAAACCTTAATTGTTGCGTGTGAGATTCATCTGATTGACTTATTTCACCTACAAACTAGGCAACACAGGGCTTATGGATTAACAGCTCCCCGGGGGGTTGAATCCAGTCCTTGTCTACAAAAATTTGGTCAAATTCTAAACATTGTTCATTAAATTGAAAATCCATTTTAAAATATGAGACGTTATCAGAAGTCAAAAACTATCTTTTGGAGGAGTTTAAATATCATGCCACAGAGTGTAATTTTTTTAATTTTTTTTTACAAAATCAATCAATAGTTTTATTAGTTTTAATCACGTTTTCACTTTTTTAACTCATTTTCACACACAGAAATGTTCAACGCTACTTTTGAAAAAAACTTTTCCAAACTGTTCTTATTCTAATTCTTGGAGGTGGGGGTCAGTGCTATTTAAGCTCCTGACGTCACTGCGACCTGTGAAGATTTATTATGACGGGTAGAATAGTTCTCGCCCTCCTAGCCCAAGTCTATGAAGAGAGTTTACATTTTGCTAAATCTCCCCCTCCAAACTCAGGTCTATAAAGAGCCTGGCTACTCTCTGGAAGGCAAGAGTTTACATTTTGCTTAATCTCTCCCTCCAAGCCCAGATCCGTAAAGTATCGGGCTATTAGGTAGGGGGCGAGCTCTTCAACATCCTCAAGTTTAACCAGCGGTCCCCCGAGGATGAGGCTCCTTTTATGATGTAAAACATCACATTCACATATAATGTGCATAGATGTTTCCTCATCTGCACTGCAGAACCTACATCTAGAAGTTTCGGAAAAATTCATTCTAGTGCGGTGTTTGTTCAATCTGCAGTGCCCTGGGCGGGCTCTAGCGATAACCCTCACTTGATTTCGACTGAGCTTTATTAGGTTGAAGGCAAACCTCTGTGAGTACCCTTTTATCAGTTTCCTAGCATGGTACTGACCAGGTATCTTTAGCCAGAGCATAACGCTCCGATTCCCGGCTCATGACTTAAGCTCGTTACGAGGAGCACATTTGGGCAACCCACAGTAGGGCTCAGGGCCTATTGGGGCTGTCTCAGCTCCCAGCCTTGCCAATTCATCAGCTGCCTTGTTACCATCGATGTTTGAGTGTCCAGGTACCCAAAATAATGTCACTCTGTTACACTAAAATGACGAACTGCTGTTTGATGTTCCGCTCGCAATCGACGCTCTCTAGGAAACCTACGCTGTCTGGTTTGTACAGACACTATTTGAATGACATCGTCCACGCTACATGACGCCTGCTAGGTGACAGCACCGCTCTCTCAGGAAAGCATACTCGTAGCTTAACCCCCATCTGTAAATAAAATTTATTATCAATATGTTCTGAAACTGCAAGACGTGTTAGAAAGTTTTATTATGAATTTTTATGAAAATGGCACTTCACGAATTGTGTTGAATTATTTATTGATTCGACTTGTGATTCACTTTGTGGAATAATGTTTCAAATATATTTGAAATAAAACACTTAGTACACACACCCTTATTCATTTGACTATGTCAGTACAGAAAATAAGTTGAAATAATGGTTTAATGAATATCAGGATGAATTTTATCTTTCAATGTTTTTGTGATAATTTTTAATGCTTTGTATAATTGAATTTTATGTAAAATAATGTAAATTAATTTATGACTTTATTTTTGTTAATTTGTACAGGTTTTATTTAGTTTTAATCTTAATATAGAAATGGCAATTATTATTTTTAGGAGTGCCATAATATTTAATCTTGTGAAATATAATTTTTAATGTTTTCAATAAACTTATATGAAAAATTTTCAATTTTGTTTTTTATTTAATTTAATTCAATTTAACAGACAAGAAAAAGTAAATAAGTAAAGATGAATAGAAATAAAAAAAGAGGAGAATTGAGGGGATGGCCATTCAATGAAAATGATAGCTAATTAATTAGCAGCAGGAGTGGTGTGGAGCAAGTCCAACAGCTCAGCATAATTATTAGCTGCTCTGTGGATGCTCACTAGGGGAGGGTAGAATGCTGGGTGAAGCTTGTCCTATTGTACTCACATTGGAACTTGTGTCGGAGTCTGGTGGTCCTTGTGGGTACACGAGAGTTTATCGGGGACAGTAATTTTGGGCAATCTATTATGATGCATATCACTTTGTGCATTAGAGTGGGCTCAGTAAACGCATCATTCAAACTTTTCAATTGAAGTCCCAACTTTTTCATATTGATAACTTATTTGAATATCTGTTCTTAGTTTTCGCTTATGGGGATAGCAATGCGCCCCGTATAAGCAGATTAATTTTGTACTGGAAGAAACTATACAAAAAACTAGACCTTTTGCATTATTTGCATGCTCTGACCGAAAAAGAATCATATTAACAGAGAGAGAAAATATTTTTGAGAAGGGAATATGGAAGTCTAGGCATTTACAGGGCTTGTGACGGTCATTTGCTGGTTTAAGTGGCCACTTTACACACTGTAACATTCACCATTCTGCCTGTTTAAACATTTACATTTCCTCAACTCTTCTATCTGTTGACTTTAGTGAAGTAAAAGAGCTGAAATCTTTATCATGTGGGTGAGATTCATCCGGCTGAACCAATCCACCTAGTAGGCAACGCCTGAAAACAATTTTCCATTATTTATACTTCTTCTTATACCAGTTAGTTAATTCAACAATGCTCTGAGTCTGTCCAAATATTTGCAAACATGCTGGATTTCCTCCCTAGGGAGTTATTTAGATCCAAATTCGTTGCAACTGAGTGGTAACTTAAACGTGCCAATGACAGGTCACAAGCTCTGTAAATGCCTAGACTTCCATATTCCTTTCTCGAAAATGTTTTCCCTCTCTGTTGCACAAATTTATACTTAAAAGAATATTAGTTTATTTATTTATCTGAAATTGTCTTGTATAATTTTATATTTATTTTATACACTGTGTAATTATTCGTAATTTCATTGAAATAACTGTTAATAAATAATGCTTTTTTAATTATTAAAATGTCTTTTCTTCTGTAGATGATTTTTTTAATCTTGAAATATTTTGGTTCTTTTTTGTATACTGAAATATTTCCATTTTCTAAAACTCATAATTGTGCAGATAAATGAAAATCGAGTTGATTCTAACCTCGGATCCTGATCCCCGGATCCATAACATTACCTTGCCATACCAAAATACAACCAGTTTTTTTTAAAGGGTATTTTTATTTCAAAAACATGTTTGAATTTGTAGTAAGTATAACATTTTACGCTTGTTTATTATAAATTTCAGGAGCAAACATTTAATATTGTCCAAATTTGAAAAAAAAAGTTTATATCAAATGTTATAGTCATTTCTATTTAATTAATTCATCATTCTTTTGTCTCGTTCAAGCTCTATATCTATGTAACAAATAACTCTTTCATTGGTTGCTCCTCATTTGAATATTAACCACATCAATTCTCAGTTATATTAACATGTCATCATAATAATTTCTGAATTATGTGTCGAATGTTTTTTTTTTTAAACACCAGACTCTTTTTACATGGTGGATTCTTTCTACACAGTAGCGTCTAAAAATAATATAGTGTATATGTAGATATATGTCAGCCTCGTGGTGTAATGGTCAGCGCGTTTGCATAGCATGCGAAAGGTTTTGGGTTTGATTCTCGACATGGTTGATTTGAAATATTTATTTAAAAGGGTGTTTTCACACCAGAATATTTCATAGTCCCGGGATGGGTATCTGAAGCGTAAGACTGATCATCTTAACTTCATGTAACATGGAAACGTGATGGTGTAACCTTTCACCAGGAAGTAAGGTTCTTATCTTAATCAATACTTGTTTAAAATAGCTATTTTAATGTAAAAAATGTATTTTTATATGTTATTACTTGTTTTTTTTTGCACCACAACAGACCAGATGGCCTAATAACAGGGGTGAATTACATCACACAGGCTTGAGAAAAATCACATTTAATTTTTGATTTCTCACCGGGAATCGAACCCGGAACCTTCCGTGTGTGAGTCAAGCGTCTTGACCACTACACCACGGAGGCCGCCGTTATAGTTAGTCATTAGTCGTGAGTTATCTTCTGTCTTTGTCCTGCTCAGCTAGTCAGCCATATAGAGAATGGATAAACAAAGGAGATGCGTATGCGGAAGGGAGCGACATACTGAATAGAACTTACAGTTGACCGGTGTAAACAGTCCGTGCTTTTTACTATACTACGTGTTTTGCTTGCCAAAGTCGACGTAGTCATTCCCTTTCCTTTGGAGACGACTTTTTAGCTTGGATTTGTATGGAGTGTCATCTATATATATTATATCTCAATGGTTTACTATTAACTTATTGTTCCGTTTTCTTTTCCTTAAATATAACATGACATCAAAATACTAAAATCCTAACAAAGATTATGTATGTACTATTACTATAATATTACTATATGCAATATAAGTCAAAGTGATATGTAAGGCATTCCAATGAAGAATAGTAAAATTACATTATCATTATTATGTATAACATTTTAAATATTATTTTTGGACCGTGTTATTTCAAAACCATGTAAAAACAAAGTTCATAACATTCGGTCCTGTCTTGTTGATTTAGCGGGAGAATTTATTTAAACATGCTCTATAAGATAATAATTAATAAAATTGTTCTAATTTTTTTAATAGAAAAGATAGATCAGAAAAATACTGCTACTGCTTATTATGAAATAAATGTGAGATTATAAAGTCAGCTGCTCAAAAATTACTATGTGTTTGTCCTTTTTAAATATATAAAATAACTTTATGACCAAAAATGAACATTTGAGGCACTAACTATAATTAGATTCAAAACGAAAACATTGCTTATTGCGTAATTTAATAATTACTTACCGGTTTCTGAGTAATACATGTTTTTAAGAGTGTTTTAGAGCACTGTTGTTCATTCACAAACAGTGATTATTGATATTATAAAATGCGATATTTTATAAGTCACGTATTACGGCAGGAATTAAAGGTAAATATAAATTATGCAGGGCATGCAAATTTACCTTATTGCAGTTACGATTATCCAGGCTGCAGATGCTGGGAACATAGACTTCTTCAAAGTTAATTAATGAAATTAAGATGGAAAAATAACACTAAAAGAATTTCAATTTTAAGAAACATGAGACACAATACTAAAAAAGTTATTGCGAAATTGTTACAGAGCACCTTTTCAGGTAGGTCTCAAGATTTTATTTAAATAATTTTTCAATCTACGTTTTTTTGTAGTATGGTAATGCTGTACGAACTGTTGACACTATGGTATCCCATCTGTTTTTGTCTATAGTGCATGAATCATTTTCAATTAGAGCATCTGTCAAAATTCCGTCTGCGCTTTCCGAAGAGAAGTGTAATTAGTAATTTCAGTGAAAACTTAAAAAATCACTAAAATCAGAAGTGCAGTTGCGTAAAACGCACAAATAAAACTATACCGGTGTCAGTTTGTGTTCGAAAAGGTATAACGACCTTTTGTTATCTTTTTATTCATGTCTATTCTGACATTTCAAGAAGGGTTCATTTTATGAGCGATGACCTCTGTTTTGTTGTGCGCGTATATTTACGATCAAGGATTTGTTAAGTGATTTTGAGACTTTGGATGAATAATTTACATACAACACTATCCTACAGATGTCCCCCACGCGTTTAAATCTAGAAGTTAGCATAATATTATGACGCTAAAGTGATCCAAACTTTGAAATTGTGAACGATCTGTCTATTTTTATTTGTGCATATTTAGATGCCCACATAGACTGATCATTTGCGCGCTTTTAATTCAATCTTCGCAATACAATATACTCATCTATTTACGTACATACTAGAAGATTTCTATTTATAAAACATAATAAAAATTCAGATCAATCTTCAAACTTTTAATTCAATTAAACCATTATTCTCAAGTTTAGTATGTATTAGACGGTTGCGTGTATAATCAAAAAGTATTTTCAATTCGAAAGTCCTAATAATTTGGCAAGGATTGTTATCAAATTATTGCTTTTCAGATTAATCATTAAAAAAAGTCGTAAATTATATTATTCCTATGTGTATGAATTGCTCAATATTTTAAACATGTATATACAAATGTTTGTAGACAATGTGGTTTATTAGGGAGTTAATCATCGTCATCATCATTCCCTTTCCGCATGGTACATAGGGCACTGCATTGGTACTTCAATCGCAGCGTATCTTGATCAGTTTTTTTAGATGAAGGTAAGATGACCAGATTTATTATTCGGGTGTCCAGGGACTATGAAATATTCTAGCGTAAAAGGGAGTTTATCAATGTTGATAAACTTAGGAGAAATTAACGTAGTTATGCAGAAAGCAGCCAGTCCACAATAAAAAAAAATTAGATATTTGTGTTATCGATATATTTTTTCTGCTAAATACAGCCAGACCGCTTTCATCATTTAAACCAGTCAATGACAGTTCAAAGTCCCTGTAAATGTGTCCTTTAAGTATGTACTTAGACCTGTTGAGAAAATAATTTATTTATTGTGATATAAATCATATTAGAATCAAAGAAATGTGGATTTCAAAACATAAGCGGAATGTTGAATATAAAAAAATGTCAACATGTTACCATGTAGAACAAATTGCAGTGTTCTACATTTTTTTTGTCTGTCCAGGCGGATGAAAAGCAGTTTTGTGTGTGCAATAGAAACAACTACGAAAGAGTGTTTTTGACTTCATGTCTACCATGGGTACATCGTCTATATAAGCGATTATGTGCAGCTTACCGTTTTATTTGACTATCGATAATAATTTTTTATAGTAATTTTATTTATAAAAAAAAATTAGTTATTTATTATAAATTATCGCCACCGTTTATATCATCCTCCAAAAATAAATATCAACATCGATAAAGCGCGCCCAGACCTTTCCCGGAGAATGAAGCAACTACTACTGTTTTTAAATTCTTGAAACCCAGTTACTGTTATTTCCTCCTTAAGTAAGCTTGTAGATTACATACATTATTTGAAGGTTGTGTATTTGAAAAATAGTGTTTCAAACATGATTTCCTGAGGACTATTTTTCTTAGATTAAATACAGGTTACATAGGACGTATGACAAAATAATGTGAAATATACTGGCTACAATAGACCCTGTATACTTAAAACAGGGACCCTTCAAGTTCGAGTATCGGTCACCGCTTTCGTCATCCTGTCAACCTTAATAATAAGTTGAGGAATGCTATCTTTGTTTAGTTTTTTATCATTTACTTTTTGCGCTGTTACATGTTCACTTAATTGCCATACTTACTAGTTCTTTGCTCGATGTATATTATTGTGTTTTTTAATTTTTTTTTATTGTAAACCTTTTTAAACCATTCTTATGTTCCTGAAATTCGACTCGTAGATGCGCTTTGTAGCTGCAAGACTTTTTATGATGTTAGCTATCAAATTATGTAAATGTTATCAACTATCAAATATCTAAATTTAGTAAATGGGGTCTAGAATTTCAACCGTCCATGCGCTCAGTAGCTGCAAAACTTGTTGTAATCTAACTTCTATTTTTATAAATTTGTTTTTTATTTCGTTTTTTAAAATATCACTTAAATTCTAAACTTCATTGTCAAATAAAAAAATATAAAAAAATGTAAATAGGGGCTAGATTTCTTACTGTCCATGTGGTCTGTAGCTGTAAGACATGCTGTAATCTAGCTCCTATATATCATAATTATTGTTAAATGTCATAATTAGAGACGAGGAACTAGAATCCCGACCGCCCATGCGCTCTGTAGTTGCAAGATGTACTGGAATATTTATTGGCGGCCTCCGTGGTGTAGTGGTCAAGACGCTTGACTCACGCACGGAAGGTTCCGGGTTCGATTCCCGGTGAGAACACAAAAATTTAAAATGTGATTTTTCTCAAGCCTGGTTGCTCTGTAATGTAATTCACCACTGTAATTGGGACTCCTGGCCTGTTGTGGTGCAAAAAAATGAAATGAAAAAAAAAAACAAAATTATTGTACAGCGCCCTTGAGGTGATTTTCACAAAAATGGCGATATATAAATTATCCAAACATAAGTATACATACATATATTTTGAAGTTAATCATAATAAATTGTTGTTTGAGTAGATTCGGTAAATTTTTAGTAATAATATTCTGTTTCCAGCAGCTGAAGTAGAGATGATTTTCATAGAACCACAAAATAGTAGCCAAATATATATAATACTTTTATGTAGCACAAATTTATGACCATGTAGCTCACTTATAAAAAAAATCACTGTTCACCACCACCCGATAAAAAAAATGTATATGTTGACTTATCTGTTTAATAAATAGAACAAATATTTTTTAATAATTTTTTTGTTAATCATAGCGATCTGAGATGCGTAAAACATTACAATAATCCCACACACAACCTTTCGCCTCTGCAGTTATGCACGGACTGAAGTAAAATTCACTGCACTCCATCTAATTCTAAAATGAGGAACTGTGTAATTCTATTGGTTCCTATAAGGCGGTCGGCCAGTACTGAATGTTCAAGTCCACGCGTGCGCAAATTGGTATCTACAGTAGCTCTGTGGAAGCAATTCTAACGAACCAATACATGTTTATTTTTCGTAAAGTGTTACTGTTTTATAAACTTAGTTTTTATCACAAAGGAGATTTTTTAGCACAGTCATTTAAGAGTTAAAAGGAAAATACCCCATTAAAAATAATACCACGTTTGATATTATATGTGTATTCCTGTTTTCTGTGGTTTGTATCGCACATTAACACATACATGCAAACCTATTTATCTCTCATGCTTCCTTTCATTCCAGATTACAATATCGGAATAAAATAACTACAAGCTTCAGTGGAAAAGGAACAAATGCACCCAGTCAGTTGCGACAATGATAGAAAAACCCCGGAGAACCAATTCTCTTGGTAGTGCTGAAGAAGTGATAGATTCTGAAGAAGACAGTAGGGGAAACTGAATCAGTATGACGTCTGTGTGGAAGAGACTTCAGCGAGTCAACAAAAGGGCTGCTAAATTTCAGTTCACGGCTTCCTATCACAGAGTGGATGTGGAAACCACTTCAAAATGGTATGGTTATATCAGATACTTATATCGACTTTAGAGTTCATTTTTTGTACACTTTGCCCAGCTAATAAGGGTACATACCCCGTTCCAAGCTAGGCAATTACATTTTAATAGATAATAATTATTTACAAGCTAAAAGAAAAAACAGACAAATAAAATATAAACTTACTAGTATACATATATTGATGCACACACACATATATATATATATATATATATCTGTACCTCAGAGGCAGACGGATGCAAATCCAGAATATGATGAAATGACATTTCGATGTTTGTATCCAGTTAATGATCATGTGTATTAATATTCTGGGCCCATTACTGTTCTCTATTTTTATCAATGATATTTAAAAAGTTGTAGTAAAATCGCATTTTTTATTATTCGCGGATGACTTGAAGCCATTTTTGAGGGTTAAAACTTTGGATGATTTTCGTACTCTCCAGGCAGATATAATAAACGTATCTGAATGGGGTAGACGAAATAAATTATTGTTCAATATTTGAAAATGCTCAGTTATGTCTTTCACCAGGGCCCACAAGACGCTTTTCTTCCACTATAGAATGAATGACCAGAATGTTATGCGGATTGCGAAGGTCAAAGATCTAGGCATCACTTTTTTGAGTTCCTTGACATTTCATGATCAGATCGAAACAGTTTGTAGTAGTTCGTTAAAGATGTTAGGATTCGTCTTGTGTACTGCCAGGGTTTTTGGTAATACACAAGTACTGAGAATTCTATATTCTATTTATATTATATATTAGAACAATATTTTTTGATTTAATAGCATAATTATACATTTTTACAATTTAAAAAAAATTTCACTTGTTATATTTTTACTAAAACTAAAATCCCACCAAGCCACTTTTTGTAGCTTGTTGGTGAAGATTATATTTATACTGACTTAATAATATTATTTACATTTATAAAAACAATGAATAACATATAAAAATTAACAGCCGGAAAGATCAGAATAAACATGTTTACACAAATAATAATATATAAATTTATTTTTTAAATACAAGAAAATATATGAAAAAATAAAATATTTTCACCTAAGCTACTATTCATATATAAACTCTTGATCGAGTAGCCACTCTCTTATTTTGCTCTTGTTACAATGTGAGTTAAATTTAAGTTCTTTTGGTAATAAATTAAAAATTCTAGGTACTAAATATTTGAGAGTTCTATTTCCATATTTATTACATACTTTTGGTACTACCAAGCCATCATTAGACGTGAAGCGTGTATTATGGTTATGTATACTTATGTGTTTTTTTTTATGTAAACCTAATTTTAACCTAATTATTTTAATTATTACTATATGTATTAATTAAGATATTCCATTTTGTGATGTACATATATATGAATAAATAAAATTGAACTGAATTAAGATACTGAAAATACAAATGAATACTATAAGTTATTAGAAATCACTTAGAGAAAGTAGATTCTTTAGGCTTTGGTTAAACATTTGACGTATGGATTTGCATCCGTTTGCCTCTGAGGTACAGATATATATATACATACACACATACATATATATATACATACATACATATATACATACATACATATATACATAAATACACACACACACATATATACACACATACACATATACACACACATACACAAATACATTTGCATACACATACATACATACATTAAATATACAAAATCTAATTAATATAATATGCGAAACTTCATGATTGCCTTTTGTACTTTTTTCATTATTTTTTATTTTTATATTTTATTTTCAACATCCAGTAAGAATCTCCAATCCTCGGCATGCATCAATATCTCTGACTCCCCGCGACCAATGTCATGAAAGAGCGAGGTCAACACTTTCCTCAACTTGTCAACACTCCAGCTTTTCCACGATTCTGTCAAAAAATTGTGCACCTTCCTGCCAACATAATAGTGTTGCCTCGATGCCAGAACAGTGTTGACCCCTTCACTTAGTATCAGATCCTTATGAAACCAGAGTTAAAAATAAGATAAGACCACCAATGATGTGTTTGTTTTTTTATTTCTCGAAAACAATTGTTTATTGATCCTCCTAAAAATAAAAAAAATGAACAATAGGTACCTGGTATATTTATGGAGTATCTTTAGTAAAATTTTGTTTCATTTTCAGGAAACCGAACAAGTTAAGTGTGGTGTGGTCACGTCGCTCCAGAAGAGTAGTTTCCGAACCTCTGGACTGGGAGCCATCAATGAAAGAACCACTCAAGTAAGTTTTGCGTTGTATTCCAGTTTTTATATTCAAAGTATTTCTTTGAATTTTTTTGCCTATGTTTCCTTTACAAAATATATTTTCTCTTTTTGTAATCATGACGTCGCGGAGAAATATTTAATTAGTCAAATTTTTTAAACCTTGAATTTACACCTCGTTTCTTTGTCTGCCTCGTGATCTAATGACACGTTTGCTTACTATGCGAGAGGTCCCCAGGTTCAATTCCCAAGAGTTTTCAATGCCCTGGATGAACACATTAAGTTCTTCAAAACGAAAGCCATTTTCAGAAGAAGCGTGCAAGTTTGGATTTTGTCTAAGAGAAAGACCATTGCAGGAGACTGCTGCGAGATATTGCATAGATTTATATAATATTAAGCGTTTTGTCCAGATGTTTATTGGAATATATGTTTAAGTAATCATTTAAAAAAAATATTTTTGCTATTGTTTGATAATGTGCATTTTATTTTATTTTATTTTATTTGGGAAATCAACAGTTCTACATACATATTTATAGTAAACAAACAGATATAGTGTATAAACTCAGAACTAATAACAGATTTCTACATAGTATACAAAGTTAGTAAAGAAAATATATTACATATCATATAATACATATAATTTATGCATATAAAAATGTTATTTTCATGTACTCAATAATCAAAGAATTTTTTATATTGATTTTAAGAACATTAAGTTACTGTAAATTGGGCGGGATTTTTTTATTTTTATTTATTTTTCAAAAATATTTACAAAATATTCTTAAATTAAAGTCCTGCTGAGTTGCATACATACAACTCGTCAGCTCATCTCCCATCCACTATCAAAGATGTTACTACATTATCTTTGTTTAAATCACGTCTGAAGAAACATCTCCTTTCTCTTCCTTAATCTCTCCTCCTTTCCTTTTTCCTCTTTCCTCTTTTTTCCCTTTTCCCATTGAGTAATAGTTTTGATTTAAGGTAATTTATAAACAAATACGTTTACTTCTATTTTTATATATTTTTAACTTTTTAATCTTTTTTTTTTCTACTGAATATGTTTTGTAACTTAATTATAAAAATAAAACTTTTATTTTATTGGTTGGTTGGAAGAAATTGCCATTTGGCAATAAGCCCGCCAATGTACAAAAAGTTAAATAAATATAGTTCATAAGATCATTTTTATTTTCTACTTAAGTACCTTGAATTATATAAATGTATAAGGACATTCAATCCATATGATCTTCACATTCGTTTGAAAATGCCCTAACAAGGCGAAACAATTGTCACGAAGTTTTTATTTTTATATTCTTATATTTGTAAAAATAAAATAAAGTGTTCAGTAGACTCAAATCAGTGCTTGATTTCTAATATTATAAGTTTAAATATGGAGTTCTACAAAATAAACACCAAATCAATCAACAGCTCTTGTATACCCACGAACAGCCCTTGCCTTTGTGGGATTTTTTGTTTATTATTTTCACTGTTAATGTGTATTTCATTGCTATATAATTATCCTTTCTTTTTATAATATTATGATTTGGAGCACACTGTACCACACGGACTGTGTATCACACTTTAATCTGACCGCCATCCTCTCACTTAAATTAATTGTTTTTTTTTTAGTTTATCAATTTTTATGTAGGTAATCTATTCCCCAGGTCAGCTTCTGAGTCAGATGTCAGTTAGTGTCTAAAAATACCCCATCATCATTATACTTACAGATGTGTATAGCATATAAATATTTTTAGAGCCACTTGAAACACTCGGTTCAGTCCATATAAATAAACATGTTCTCCTTTGAAAACAGATGCCCCCGCTGTAATTATAATGAATATTTTATTAGTTTTTTAAAATTGGTTTTAGACCTACAGAAAATAAAACATTTGTACGCAATATGTAAATATATTTAAAATCAAAGTATATATGTGAAAAATATTAGGTAATATATAGTGTAAATAGTGAATATAATTAATGAAAATGTTAAATGCACTAATTGGTCAAAATAAATAAGTGGAGAGTACCAAGTATTTTTTGAATTAATAATTTATATGCAAATATAAGTTATTACATCATTAATGAAAATGTACATATGAAAATATTTATGAAGAAAAAAACATATCAAAATTTAAAATAATGGTCAAGACATATGTGATAAACAATTTATAAATTAAATATATTTGCAATGTTATTATTAGAACACACATAACAATATGTATGATATGTGTGCCCTATTTTAAGATTTAAATAAATAAAAATAAAAAATAATAAAATAAACAGTGAATATTATAAATTAGGATATTAAGTGTATAATAGTGATAAATAATGTTAGAATAAGTATAGATGTAAATATTGTGTTGTAAATATATATTAGGCTATGTTAATCATAGAACTAACTAAAATAAAAATAAATAATATAGAAGACTATAAAAGGGCTTGTGACCCATCATCGACTGATTTTTTTTATTTTTATTACATTTATGTAATTATTTTGTTAAAACTACACAAAATTTATACTTCTTAATTTTTTTTCCTAAAAATCTATATATTTTTTTAAAACATTTTACAACAGAGATGAAGACATTTTTAAAAAAGGGAATATCGAAGTCTAGGCATCCACAGGGCTTATGACCTGTCATTGGCTGGTTTAAGGTGGCCACTTTACATGTGTGTAACATTCACCATTCTGCCTATATTTGAACATCTATACTCCTTCCATTCTTCCATCTGTTAACGTTTGTGAAGTTAAAAAGCCGAAACATTTATTGTTGTGGGTGGGATTCATATGATTGAATTATTGAAAAATTAATTAAAAAATATTTTTAGGCGTTGCCTAGTACGTTAGTGAAATAATTAAATCATATGAATCTCACCTGCATAAATAAAGGTTTCAGCTCTTTAACTTCATAAACATCAACAGATGAAAGAATTGAAGGAGAATATATATTCAAATATGGGCAGAATGGTGAATGTTACACAGTGTGTAAAGTGGCCACTTAAACCAGCCATTGACAGGTCATAAGCCCTGTAGATGCCTAGACTTCTATATTCCCTTTTCTAAAATGTTCTTTATCTCTGTTGTAATATGTTAATATTAACTCTTTCACCCCATTAAAATTGGACATATTTGATTTATTAGTTTAAACATTTATTTTACATATTTTATCTATTAGCTTAAACAATAATTTTGATCTATACTCGGTGAATACTTGAGCTTCTAACCTTTTTTATAATAAAAAACTCACATATGCTATGAGAACTGCGTAGTTGTGCCGTCGTAGGCGCTCACAGACGTATGTGAGCACCGCGGTAAATGAGTTAACAGCTCCCTAGGGGGTTGAATCTATTTATCTTTATTTTGCTTGAAATAGTTAAAAAGATTCAAAAACAATTACAGGAGATGTTTTTACCTAGAAGAGATAGATAGACTCCCCCTTATAAGTTTTTTCTTGAAATTTTTTTTTTACATTTTCATGACAATTTTTTACCATAGATATTTTTCATAGTCCCATTTTGTCATGGTACTGTTCGTTGAAAAATTCTACTGTAATTTATTTGCAATTTTTTTTCATTTTTAGAGGCAGCGTCATTTGGGCCGTACCAGACAATCAGACAATAGCAGTTACGCTGTTTAGAGATCAACGCACTAACGAGCTTGAAGATAAAGACTGGATATTTATTCTAGAAGACGTAAGTTTTTGTGATATTTTTCACTAAATTAATTAATTTTACGAGACCTTTTATACGATGGATCGATTCTGTAGTGCAGATCATGAAACACCGTTACACATGTTATGTGAAAGTGATGCTTTATGTTGCAAAAGAAGAAGCATCCTCGGTGGACCATTGGTCAAACCTGACGATGTGAGAGCGCTCGCCCCCTACTAATGGCCCGAAACTTTAAGGTGATTCTAAACGAAAATATGAAACTAATTATTCATAAATGGCGCCTTTATTTATTTTATAGAAAAATGCCATTTTTACTTTTATTTTCAATGGAAATTTTACAAAAATTGGTTTGTGAAAACTTTACACTATATTTATTGTAACAAATGTCATAATACGTCTCCTACGGTCTATTCGCGTCAGAGTGTTTCCATACTTTCCTGTTTAACTCGTTACAACTCCTTGGTGCGAAGTAGACTCGACAGTGGCTCGATGATTTGGGGGCCACTTGAAATGAAGTACTCTCTTATGATAGAGAAAATCCTAAAGAAGTTTCTGAGATATCTCTACATGAGAGAGTGCGGGTATTATCCTTGGCTCTACCCGACCGAGTTTCTCCAGGGTATGCTTGGCTACAACAGTTTAGAGACTTGAAGGAATGTGTATTTGAATACACATTTTTATCCATTGATCGATAATTCTGAGATTATGATGAGCATTGGTTTGTATGTTCCTCATAATTACCTAAGACAGCTTTAGCATAGATTGTTTCATATTCCAATATACAGGACTAACCTGCCTATGGTTATGTCTTCTACAATTATATATGCACTAACATTCAATAAATTATAAGTGATTTGTTTTTTTTTTATTCAGGTTTCATCCTCAGGACGGAGACGTCGTATCGCCCAAACCGCTATTAATCTCAGACCGCTTGCGTCTGCAGGCCCCTCGCAACAATGTCTTTCTCTGCAGATGCGCCCTTCTACCTCAAAGGTAATTCCAAATCCACCCTTTTTAATTATTCCTATTAGAGATGGAAGTTTCGGTTTTTTAACACTTTGTATCCCGGAGCCGTGTAAACACGTGATTATATAACCACGCGTTGTGTCCCGGTCTCGTGTTTTCACATGGTTTACCAGCTGTCCGAAAAGTGCATTTGATCTAATGATGAATCTGATGAATGCATCGGATAAATCTCACCCGCATAATAAAGGTTTAAGCTCCATTGTGTTCTATTACAAAATTATGAAATAATATAATAACAATATATCCATACATATTACACAGTTGTTTCATACAACGTTCTATAAAATAACTCAACATACTTTGGTAGAAAAATAAAAAAATATAAATATATTTAAAATAAGGATAACGCGGTATATTAGAAAAAGCGAAAATCATAAATCATTGATTTGTTGGTATTATTGCAATGTATACTGAATGCCCTGGGTATAATACTTACTGTCTCCTGATAAGAGCTCAGGGGTTCTCAACCGTTTTAAAGATAAAATATAAAAAGAAACAAAATAATAAACCTCTTTAAAAAATTTAATTTTAAAAATTTAAAAAAAAAAAAGAAAATTTTGAAAACTAAAAAAAAAATGTCTAGTCATACGTTTATAAATATATTTGACGTGTATTTATTTATATATATTTTTTTTTTTTTACAAATGAACATAAATACTTAAACAGCAGTCAGAATCCTAAAGTATTTCTTTAATAGCATGTTTAAACTTCATTTGGCTAATGTGAATGTATTTATTTGAACAGTTGTTTCAATAAGCAATGCATTGGTTCACAAAATAATTAATAAAAAGTGAAGTCGAGTGGAACACATTTTAGAAGACGGTAGTGTTCAAATGAGTGATATTGGTTTTTGTTATCATAATCTGTGATCTCTTCGCGACTAAACAGTGTGGGATGAAGTTGGATTGGCATGGTTTAGCTCGAAGTCTTAGGTCTTTCGTTTTTATAAATACATTGGATATAATTATTGTTTTGCCCTTGTTTGTCTTTGCTAAATAGTTTTATGTTCTTTTTGTTCAGTTTCTTGCATTTATGTTTCTTCATGTAACTGTTGTAATTGGCTTAGGCCGTATATATAATAAATAAATAACAAACGCTACTTGGTTCGGGAGCTAGTCAAGCAAGGGACGAGCGACAGATTTTTTTCAATGTTTTGTATTTTATATTTCAGGTGACTTCAGCATCTATGGAGGTGACGATAAGTTCCGTTTTGCTTCGAGAAGGCAGCGCTGCGTAAGTACACAGTAGCAACATTTCAAATCTAAAAATTTACTGTGAAGTTATGGTTTAACCCTTGATAACATAACCTGTATTTTTTACAAAAATGTTTTCCGGAAATAAATTAGTTACTGGTATTAAGAGCCGTATGTTTTAAATTATTACTATTTTTACTCTAAATAATGATAGGGGTATTTTTGATCCTCCAGGGGTATTTTTGGAGCCCTGTTTTACGTTTTTTAAGGGAGCAACAGAAAATACTGTTAAACTGAGGAAAACGCCAAAGTGAGGAAATGTAAAACTGCAGAAAAATTGTAAAAACTGAAATAATTGGGGATTATTCATATTTATCTATGATTTTTTAAAAAATATTTTGTATCTTTTCAATCAATACCACAATGGGCTTTTTTTTATTGAATAAAAAAATACATGTTTAAATAATATTATGTAGGTACTTAACCTTAAAAACACGAAAATAAAAGTTTGAATTTGCATAAAATGCATACAATGATTTTTTAATACCATATAAATGAAATTTCCCAATATTTAGTGACAAAAATCCCGGTTTTTTTAATACCATATAAATAAAATTTCGCAATATTTAGGGAAAAATCGCTGTAAATCACAGATTTTTTAATACCATATAATATATTGAGTTTTTCTACTGACATTTCTTTGTGGAACTGGATTTTAATTATAATAATAAAAATATGTATATAGTTTTATTCCACTTTTATTTATATCTATATTTATTTATTTATATCTATAAATAATTTTATTTACATCTATAAATAATTTTATTTGTATTTATTTATTTATGCTTTATTAAGTTAGTTCATAACATCTTAAGAACTAATATAAACTTATAATAATATTTTTTTAAAGTTATTGAAATTTCTCAATTACATATTTTTTCAAATTAATTTGAAATATTTCAATTTTTTCTATTTCCTTTATTTCTTCAGGTAACTCATTGTACAGCTTCAATCCCTTGTACAATGAGTTTTGAGATCCTGTTTTTTTCCTCATTGCTAATCTTTTTTTTACCCCTTGTTTCATATGTATGACATTGTTGGTTAAATTTTATTATTGTTTTTATTTTATTATTTTATGCATAAAAATTGCCACATTATATTTAATTTGTTGCTTTACTGTGAGCGAGCCAATTTCTTTATGCATTCTTTCTACATTTGAATATATATTTCTTGTAAGGAATGACCCGTGTAAGGAAAAAACGACTTGATTTATTGGGTCCACGTGTAGTATTTAGTAAACATGATAAAAATAAAAAAGGAATCAATTTATTAGTTACGTAAACCTTGACGAAGAAGCTTGTTTGCTTTGAAACCGGTCGGTGAAAAATAAAAATTAGTGGTTAAAAACAAAGTTGTTTTATTTATCTTATTATAATAAATAACCACAAAGTAAGTGCTGTAAGCGCAAAATCTTAGTCAAAATATTAATTTGTCTCATCTGTGTTTTTTAGAGACGAGGATATGCAGTCGATGGCTTCAATGATGTCAGTGAACAACAATTCCGACATTGCGCCGCTGGATGATTTCGAGGAAGATGACTGTAGCCTTTCTGATAACTCTGCCAGCATGAGACAGGTACAAATATATACCCACCACGTCATAACTTGGTACTTATATACGGTGACACCCAGAAACTACTACTGCTACTACCATAGGGGTAGGCGGAGAGGATGGACTGACATACATTCCTAGCTTCTTCCCAATCTTGTCATACATGCCCTTGGGTTGTGTCTGCTTTTGACTTGACCAGACTTCAGATTTTGATTTATCTGATCATGCCACGTTTTTCTTGGTCGTCCTCATCATACGTTACCATTCACTCTCGCCATATATATATATATATATTTAAATATATATATACACAGTAAAACCTTTTTTTTACGTTTTTCAAGGGAACAACTAAAAAAGTGTAAAACTGAGAAAAAAGGGAGTTACATAAGAATAAAATTAATGTACTAGATTGAGTGTAATTATACTGCCATCACCTTACCTTCCATGTAATTTTTTTTATCTAGATACGCTGCGATCGGAGTGCAGTGCCCTATGTACCGCTGGGTGCAGATAGGGAAATAACGATGAAGGGGACAAATATGTAATATCTTACTAAATTTGACATTAACGTTTTTTGCAGATGCTTGATCTTACCCAGCAGATGGAGCTGATGACTTCAAGTTTAGCAGGCACACCTGGAAGTATAGCTTCTCTGGATTCGACGCCCACGGCATCCACTCCTCTGGACCCTCTCAAGTTCCCCTCATCCGCAGACAGATACTCCTCAGCCTCGTCCGAAAGCGCCATGAAACCGCGTTCTATCTTCGAGCCAATCAGCTTCACGGCCACCAAGCACCATCTCTCTAAGAAGAACTTAAAACCCCTGGAGCTGAAGACGAATCTCAATGATTTCGCCTACTCGGAGAATATAGAAGAATCAAATTCCAATGTGACCACGCCTGTTGTGGAAACTGATAAAGAGAATGATAAAACTCCTATTGTAAATGATGGTAAGCATAAATTGAATTATTTTTCGAATACATAACCTAACTGTTGTATTTTGGCGCCCAACGGGAACTGGCTGTGTGACAATTTCGTATCGAAATTTAGTTAAAATATAAGTAAAAAAGAAAAAAAAGGCGCTCTTAATTTTAACCAAAGATTAATGCGTATAGATAAAAAGTCTAGAGACACTGGATCTGCATAAATAAAAGCAGTTAAAAGCACTTACACTCATCGTAGCCCCTTTTTTAAAGATCGCTCATGCGATCGCACCTGCTCGGTTTACGTTTTGTCGCACAAGAAAGCTTAGAAAAGAACCGCATCCGGAGATGCGTTCACCACAGAAAGAACCACAAAGATTGGTTCTTATATTCTCATATTTTTCTTCATCAAATTTTGTTTTAGGGTCTCGAGCGCCGCTGAGTCGCGAGTCGTCACGCGAGGATAGTTCCGGCCGGGAGCCAGCCGTGGCTCTGGACCTTCTGCAGTGGTGCCGTCAGGTCACAGAGGAGTACCCCCAGTGTAAGGTGGAAAACCTCGGCTCCAGCTGGACTAACGGCGTCGCCTTCTGCGCCATTATACACCACTTCAGGCCCAACCTGATGTGAGTAGACACATTGTGTTTACGTAGAGGTTAGGTTAGGCTAGGTACATAATCATCATAGGTACAATCCTTATATCTCTCCATTACTCCGTAAGTGTAGTCTCCTCTCTGGAGGCCAATCATCCGTGCTACTTTTCTTGGCAGATGATGTTGCACCGATTCGATAATAATACATAGTAATTTGGATGTTTTTTTGCAGTGACATGGCTATAATAGATCCCAATGACGCGGACACCAACATTCGCATTGCGTTGAAAGCTTCGGAAGCGTTAGGAGTACCGGGAGTTTTCCACGCCTCGGAACTGCGTAGAGCCAGAGGACCGGACAGGCTTGCCTTGATTACGTACCTGCATCAGTTACGTGCTCTATTTACGCACAGACAATATCGCTTGGACAAGATTGGTAATATATAATTTTAAGCCTCTTGAAATTTGGACTAAACTCAGGTACATTGTACTCGCATAAAGACAAAGCATTTAAGTTTTTTTTTCTAATGATTTGAAGACAAAAGTGGCCGCCTCCGTGGTGTAATGGCTAAGACATTTGACTCACGCATAGAAGGTTCCGGGTTCTATTCCTGGTGAGAACACAAAAAAATTAAAATGTGATTTATGCCTGCGTGTTTTGAGCTGTAATTCACCATTGTTATTGGCCCCTCCTGGCCTGTTACGGTGGCAAGAAAAAAAAAGTGATTGAAGCCAAATTTTGCGATAGAGAAATATCACATACTACAAATACCAATCAAAATATGTGAAATGGATTTAGACAAATTAATTGTAAAACCAATATGGATGCTGTGGAGAAATATTTTCATACATAACTTTTAAAATAAAAATGTCAAAAAATATTTCTCCTCAAAAACGCGGCATGTTTGACCTTGACAATTGTGATGTCAAGATTTGTGACGACGTCCCATTTAAATTTATACGGTCACAAACAAAGTTCAACATTTAACCGAATCGTGATTATTAGGGGCGTCGACAATGCAATGAACTGTTTTTGCAGGATTTAAAATTATAAATTAAAAAATATCTTTTATTCCACTTATAAGTACAAAAAAATATATATATATTATTTTACTCTACAGTATTTTATAGACCCTTATTAATTAAAAATTGTAAAAATAAACAAAAGTGATTTTTCCATTTTATTTTGGAAAAGAAATATAAGCATTTTAAATCACACCAATTTTGTGGTATTTTTCTTGAATTTTAAGATAAATCATGCTTTCAATAATCGTTTAAAATTTAAAAAATAATTGTTAATTTTTTTTTTCTTTGTTCCTTTATGGAGTTATGTTTTTTTCTCTTATTAAAATTTTGCTCATACCTACTATTGGATTTTTCCACCATATTGTATTCAAGTCTGTAAAAATATATCCAAATGTAACGTTTAAATAAATATTTTCTTTATTTTAGGCCCAACATCTGAAGAGTCCTCCTACACCATTGGTCGATTTAATACCGATAAAGACACAGACATATCGGTGGAACTCTTCTCTCAAGAGATTCTCACCATGAGACAGAAGAAGATGGAAGCTCAACCGGCAACTAACAGAACATCTCTAAGGTTCGTTCTCACCTCTCAATTTGTATAAAAGAGTCATCGACACATTTCTGGTCATGTGACCGCATGATAAGATCTCGGCAGTTGAAAATTTTTCAAAACTCATTCGATCTGTCAAAATACGCCGAGCGGCGCGCCGCCGCGTTTGCTCAAAATGGTAAATAAAAAAATGTGTAAATTGTTGTCTCAAGCTAAACTCATAGTAAGTTCAGTGTAATTAACCATTTTGTTCAAGTGTCTAATTTTCACACGCAGTTGACATGTGTCAAGAAAAATAAAGTCTTTAAATCAATAAATCACGATGCACGATGCAGGATGATAGTTACAAAATGTGGCCATAGAAATATTATCAGTCTCATTTTGACATTTTACTAAGTTGTCACATGCGGTTGATGCATGCGTACGTTTTACAAGGAAGCAGCAAAAAAAAGTGTTAAACTGAGGAAAACGCTAAAGTGAGGAAATGAAAAACTTCGGAAAAATTTTAAAAACTGACATAATTGGGGATTATTCATATTTATCTATGAATTCATTAAATATATTTAGTATTTTTTCAATCAATACTACAATGTTTTTTTTTTATTGAATTTAATAAAAACATTTTTAAATAATTTTATGTAGGTACTACTTAACCTTAAAAACACAAAAATAACATTTTGAATTTGCATAAAATGCATACAGTTATTTTTTCCTTAAATATTAAGAAATTTTATAAAATAATATATAATAATATACATATATTTTTTTAAAATTTTATAATTAATATGAGAAGATTGTGTTCCACTTTTAACAGCTTTTTTAACCATATAGATATCTATCATACAGGATTACAATTATTTATAAATAGTGTATTGAAAACTTTTGAATAAAACTCCCGTTGGTCCCTTTTTCTCTTACATCATTTCACATTACATACATTCATATTATTATTTTTAGTCAAATTTCTCTTATGAAATTTGCATTACTGCTAAAATCGCTTTAGTGAAATTTTATCGACTACTCTTGGTTTAAAATCTTCTCCTTATATTGCTTTTTCAAATTTTAAAGATTACTTGCTATACCTGTTATTCTTTCTTTATTCTCTCTTTTTTCTCTGCTGCATTGACATGTTTTTATACTTTTAAACTACTTTTAATTACTTATATTATAAATGTAAATAAAATCAATATATTGCTGCTCTTACTTTAATGTGCAATTAATTTTGAAGATGTTTTTTTAAATTGACTTAAATTTATTGTCTTGTATTTCACATAAAGATTCTTCTCATCGTTTCTTTGAATCCCTTAAAATATGTAGATATATATTTATGTTTTTCTTTTTTTTTAAATGTTATTACTATTTTATTTTATTTTTACATCTGAGCATGTTTTTCATTCTTTATTTTAATTCTTAACTTTTAATTACTTTTACAAATTTTCTTCATTTTTAATATTATTTCCATTTGTAAATACTAACTACAAACTACAAATTTTAAAATAACTTTTCTTACTTAAATTTTAATTTTTAAACAACTTCCATTTATGTTTTTTTTTTTTTTTTCCTTCTCTTTTTTGTACTTTCATTAATAACCTTACTTATAATTACTTTATAATATGGAAACTTCACTGGTCCATTAGAGTTAAGTACTGTGTAAAATATAAAACTTTGTAACTGTACTGTATGTTTCCTAAATAAAATGCTAGGCTATCAGTCATTATGGAGGAGGAGGGACGTTCATTTGGGTGTTCACTTTTTCCAGGTGATCGGTGGTCGCATACATAACTCAGAAATTCTGATGGATGTAGGTCTGTTCGTACCTGATAACTATCTTCGACAAAGACAGCATCGATTGTTTTACCTACCGCGATGCAGAACCAACCTGCCAATGGTTATGCCGGTTGGTAGGGCAATCTTGCTACTTAATCGCATCGCCTCGGATGTCGACATATTTCACGACAGTGGGCCTTCCCTTAGGAAAGCACTTTCTAACATTTAATTTTTCTTTTTACATTTTGTTATATTATTTTAATAACATAATTATCTACTGTAATTTGTGATTTATTATTGTATTTAGAATGAATTGGGTCTTTTTCTGTAATGTTCTAAATATCTGAATAAATAAATGAAATGAAATGAAATGAAATGAAATAAAAGAAAAAAAAAAAAACATGTAATCACTTTTTTTTAGTATGGCACCACAGTATTTCAACTGTCATTTTGTCATTTATGATAACTGTTTAAAGTATGTTCTTTCCATATTATGTTTATAATTTCAAATAAAATTTCTATTGCCATTTTTTTTTACTTTCTGCATAGTAATTTATTGCTGTAAAGATTTTATTCTTCCTAAACATGCATCAACTGCATGTCACAATTTACAAAAATGACAAAATTAGATACTTAACAAAATGGCCAATTACTTTAACTGCACCTTTGAATTTAGTGAGACAATAATTTAAATATTTTTTAATTTATCTCGATTTTATTCTGTTAACCGTTACGAAAAACGTAAATGGCGTTAATTGGGGGGATATTTGAATGATAAGGCATGGAAAAAAATGGAGCCTTAACATTTCGGTGTAAAAAGCGGGAAAATGTAAAATTGAGTAACGTAAAAATGAGGGTTTACTGTATGTGTTCATTACTGTTCCTATCTCAATTATTAATTTACCTGATTATTGCTTCCAGCTCCCAGGGTTCCGTCGATTCCCAGCACTCGCAAGACCGCGCCAGCACCGTCACCAAACAGATCAGCTCTCCTGACAAAGTGTCGTCCGCGGACGCAACGTTCCAGAAGGAAAAGTCCCCTGTCAACGCCATGAAGGACATGATCCTGGCTTCCTCCAAGAATATCTTCGGCAAGGTGCTGTCGCCAACCAAGGACAAACTGGCGAGCCTGAATTTAAAGTCGCCTTTTGAAAAATTCACAATGAACAAGGATACCGGTGATGCAGTTACCAAGAACGCCCCTGTCAGAGAAGACTCGAAAGAAAAGAAAGAAACTACTCCGAGTATGTATTCCTCATGATTATTTTTATTATAGCGCTCTACAGTGGAGGTTGGCCACCGTGTTTTGTTTTGTCAATTTTTGTAGCTACAGTGGAACCACCATAGACAACAGTCTGCCAAATGCCCCCTAATACACACACTTATCCAATCTAGTTGATCGATTTGATGTTTATTTTGTAGAACTCCATATTTAAACTTGTAACATAAGAAATCAAACACTGGTTTGAGTCTACCGAACACTTTATTTTATTTTTACAAATATAAAAACAAAACAAGGCTTGCGTTTAACAAAAAATTAAAGATTTTCGAGTCGAATAATATCAATCTAAAACTCTGCAAGCAACTTGCCAAGACATATGTATGGAGCATATTGATGTACGGTTGTGAGACATGGTGCCTTATCGAAAGAGATACAAAAAGACTAGAGGCCTTCGAGATGTGGTGCTACAGAAAAATATTAGGGATTTGCTGGAGAGACCACATCACTAATGACGAGGTTCTCGAGGAACAGAATCGAAGAAGGGAGGCACCTAATCAAAACTATCTCAGAGAGGCGAGCCCGATGGATCGGCCACATTATGCGCCATGAGGGTCTCCTGCATATCATAGAGGGAATGGCTGAGGGGACAAATTATAGAGGGCGCCCCCGACGGGAATATTTGGAGCAAGTGTGCGAGGATTTAAACTGCGCCTCATATGTCGAGCTGAAGAGGGCTGCAGAGAATAGAGACCAATGGAGGACGAGATGCAGGACTTTGCTGCAGGACTTTGCTGCAAACCAATCCCCAGGATTGAGACTGCAAAGAAAAAAATAATGTTTTTGTGACAATTGATTTTTTGCTTTGTTAGGGCATTTTCAAACGAATGTGAAGATTAGATGGATTGAATGTCCTTATATAGTTATATAATTCAAGGTACCAACAAATTTTATTTTATGAAATCAACGTGATTACAGGCGATGTGACCGCTAAAAACACGATGTCGCTCCAGCCTACAATGGGGGTTACCGTCAGAGAGGCCTGGCCAGTTAAGTTGATGACCCGAAAACAGTTGACCGACCCATTCGGTTCCGATGAAGAGGATGAAGACACTCAAGATGTCCTTACCGTCCACGTAGATGACTGTGAGTAAAGCAAATAGTAAATTGAGTTACATGATCGCCTTCTGGGGAACTGGTAACAAGACAGACTTAACAAGAATACAAAGACAACAAAATAAAATTCTTAAACTAACATACAACCTACCCTACCTGACCTCTACCACTGAACTGTACAAAAAAACACACCAGTTTGACATAAACTACTTGACTAAAATTGAGACCTTAAAAATTGTGCACAAAATAACACTGGGAAACATACAAGACGACGACATAATATTAGTCAAAAATGCTGACATACACAAATATAACACCAGACAACAACACTATCATATTGAAAAAGCAAAGACAAACACAGGACAGTCAAAAATACTACATAATGGACTTAAACACTACAACGACCTACCTTACTACTTGAAAACTTTTACTGGAGACAAATTTAAAATCAATCTGAAAAAGCACATGATGACTGAACTAACTAGACTAGACGAGACATAAAATGACTAGACAATATTAAATTTCTAATGTAACCCTAACGGGTTTTTTAAAATTGTAAATAAATAAAAAAAGAAATTATGTGCGTGATTATTTTATAGCGTACAAATACAGCCGCTGATAGCAAACGGCTTCTAGGTTTACGGAGCTTTTAATTTTTATGTGTTTATTGTGTATTCATATATAATCTTTGTGTTTATTCTCACTTTGTCGCCGCGCTTGTCGTACATGTCGTTTTATCGCTCACTATTCAGTCAAGTTATTTCATTTTTAAACAATTTCATTTCTTATATAGCCGTTTTATTTGAATTTTTATATTTAACTTTGGATTTGAAACAAAAATTGTGAAAAATATTTTTAGTGATTTTACTATAATTCCTACATACGTCAACAATATTTTGAGTTTGTCCAAATTTTTGTAGACAAGAACCTACATATGTATTACTATAGCAGTGATATATTATATTTACTATAGTAGTAAATTATTGTGTAAATAAATCTGTTGTATTATGGCACTTTCTTCATGTGTTATAATCATTCATTAAAGGCAAATATGTTTTTGAAAAAAAAAACAATTAATAACATTCTTTAAAAAAAAATTATGCAAGTTCACTTACATTTCTTGATGAAATCGCTTATTAGTTATATAAAGAAAACACGCGTTTTTTTAATAAAACATACTATTTTTCATTTCCTCACTTTAACGTTTTCCTCATTTTTACACTTTTTTCGTTGCTCCCTTGAAAAGTGTAAAAAAGGAGTTTTACTGTATTTGATAGATTCGGTTGTACCGTGTCTTTCTCGGTCTTCCTTGTTTTCTCCATCCATCACCATTTGCATCGTAAATCCTTTAAGCCAATCTTTCTGTCTATTTGCTCTACATGTCCAAACCAATCAGCACTCCTTTCTTGATTTTGTCGATAATACTAATCTCGGCCTTGCATCACGTCAACGACAATGATGACAACGATGATATTGAAAAATCTATTGTAATCCGTCAGAAGTCCCATCATGCGTTGCTGCTGGTATGATTAATTTTTCTTTTTTTTTAGCAAAATCTAAACAACCAACTTTGGAAATGAACGAACAGAAAATTCTAGAAATCAAAGGCGACGAAATCTCTCATCCCCTGGCTCCGAACGACCGCGAGTCCACGCCGTTATCACCCCTGGAGTGCCTGCCCAAACCAACTCAGGTATGTGCCAGTCGGATGATTTCTCAAGGGCTACTTTTGTTTGGCAATCTCATTTTTGTTTTCACTTCAAACGCTTTTAATGATTTTTTTTTTTTTTAATTTGTGTGCGCTTCAAAATTTTTTCACTGCAATAGTTATTTAAACAAAATCACCCTTACGAAAAAGCATTTAAATTGAGGTTTTTTTCTATATTTAAAAGTATATATTTAACTTAATATTTAGAGGTTTTATCTACAACAGAGATAGAGAAATTATTTGTTGAAGGAATGTGGAATTTTAGGCATTTACAGGGTGACAAGGGGGGTAATAGTTAGCGACCAACCGAAGTTTCGATTTTGGCTAGCAAATCAAGTTTTGCGAATGGCCGAATCATCGGCTTAGCCGAAACCTGCGGTCAAGATGTGTCAGATTACGTTTGGCTGTACTCGGGTGCATCTTATGGCGCATGACCTGTAATCTGTGACCTTAAGTTTGTTTCGGCTTTCGACCGGTGAGTGTTGTTAGTTTTCACTTTAAATTTTTGTCTTTTATTTTATTCAACACTTATTTTAATGAACTCATAGGGTTTAACAATAAAAATGTCTAATTTTGGACGGTTTGAGCTGACTTTTAACTTATTTAAATACGTTTCGTTTGAAAATCTTCTTTCGGTCGATCACTAGTAATAGTCTCACTGTTGTGCAAGAAATGTCACAAAATGTTTTTTAATAATATGAAAGGTGACTGATGGCAATAAATATGCAATATTCGCAGCAATAAATATGTGATATAAAGCGATACATACATAGGGGTACCCAAAAAAGTAGCAATGTGGTACTGACCCGAGACAGCCCCAAAAGGCTCTGAGGCCTGCCGTGTGTTACTCAAATGTGCTCCTCGTAACGAACTGGGTCATGGGCCCAGAACTAGAGCATGCTCTGGCAAAAAGTATCTGGCCAGCACCATGCGAAGGAACTAATGAAGTGGTACTCGCAAAGGTTTGCTTTCGACCTAAGAAAGCTCAGCTGAAATCAAGTGAAGGTATCACTAAAGCCCTTGGAGAGCACTGTAAATTGAATAAACACCTTGCTAGAATTAATCTTTCTGACACTTCTAGATGTAGGTTCTGCAGTGCAGATGAGAAAATACCTATAAAGATTCAATGTGAATGTGATGTTTTATATCATAAAAGGAGCAGCAACCTCGGTGGACCACTGGTCAAACCTTAGAATGTTAGAGCGCTCGCTCCTACCTAAGCCCGATACTTTATGCATCTGGCTTGGAAGGGGAGATTCAGCAAAATGAGAACTCTCGCCCTCCATACAGTAGCCAGGCTCTTTAAAGACCTGGACTTGGAGGTGATAACTAGTTCACGGGGACCTAGTAGATCTTCACAGGTCGCAGTGAGTTTAAGCAGTCCCGAGCCCCCACTTCAATGAATGTCGTGGGTGGAGTTTTTGTAGTACCGGGTTCTGCTGGTAGCATCGTGTAGAGCTGCCCTTTCGCAGTCAGTATGCCAAGTGTCATCGCTGCAGAAGGTTCCGTTTAGCTGGTCTGATTTTTTTTGTGACAAGTTGTTTTGTGTGCTCGTTGTTTTTACTATGGGCGACTGAGCACGCGGCTACGAAAGTTCCCTTCCTGCTCGCGTAGACTGGCACAAACGGTCTACAAATATGATGCTAGGGGGAAAACTCAAGTGTTTGAGTGATTTTCCAGTTTTTGAAGAGGGGAAATGTCAATTGATGACCTACCCCGCTCTCTAAGTCTTTCGGCATCCAGAATTGACTAAAATGTCGCTAAAATTTGCCAAACCTTGGAAGACCGACGAAGGACCATCAAAGAAGTTGTGGAGCTGTCTGGAGTGACTCGGAGTTCGATGCAATGAATTTTAAGTGAAGATCTGGAAATGAGAAGGATGGCTGCCATATTTGTTTTCAAACTGTAGCCAATTTGTGACCACTGTGCGCCAATTGTAGACCGAAAAAGGCTAACCGCTGTGCCCTGCCCGCCCATTCACCCGTGGTAACCCCCTGCGTCTTCCTTTTATTACCCTGAATGAAATATTTTCCGGAATTTCTTCAAATTCACAATGTATTTCTTTGTACTCAGGGGACATTGCTTTAGATTTATTTTATAGACAGATCATCAGCCCTGTTTTTTTAAGAAGAAAATAAATATTTCCGTTCTTACAATTCAAAAATACATTTCAATGAGTTGTAAATAACTCAATATTAAAAACAGCCGTGGTAGAGTTGGGTTTGAACCTTGGACCTCTGATCCGTGAGTCGGCGACATTAGCCACGGGACCACAACCTGGTTTAAATTGTCAATGCCTAGGGTTCTATTTTTCATTCACGCAAAAGTTCTCTATTTATTTATTTATTTGCTTACACAAGTTTATTGTACATTATTTGAGACATAAGTCCCAACTCCATGGGACTAAAAGTCCTGTGTTGAGATGGGACTAGCAATTAGCAACTATCTCTTGAAATGATTTGAAAACATATCTTTCCTATGCTTGATATTTTAATTTTACAGTAATTTATTTAAATATTATTAAATACTTATAAAATCAGTTTTTACTTTTTCAATTTTCACCTTGTTCCTTGTAGCATTTTAAATTGTCTCCTAAGACATGTTTTCTTTTATAGTATGTATATATATATATTTGTGTAAAATAGTAAACATTATAGATAAAAACTTACTTGTGTTAGTAATCATAATACACACATAGCTTAAGATTTACAAATACATGCTCATCATTTAAAGTACAGTAGGGCCTCGACAATCCGGACAGGCAAAAAACAGGACTTTGGCGAATTACCAAGATGTCCGCATGGTGATCTGTGATATTTTAATGAAAAAAAAAAAAAAAACGAAAAATTACCTTTTTACGTTTTTCACAAGAGAACACAAAAATTAAAAATGTGATTTTTCTCAAGCCTGGGTGTTCTGTGCTGTAATCACCACTGTAATTGGGCCTCCTGGCCTATTGTGTAAAAAAAAATATATTAAAAATTAAAATTTTACATTTTTGAAATTCTAAAAATATTTATAACAAGTGTTTTTTTGCTTTTTAACAAAATGTAATATTAATGCATTTTTTAGATCACCAAGTTAGTGCACTTTTTTCATACTATAAATTCTCTAAAAGATTATGCAGGTAGGTACTTTAAAAAAAATAAAATACCTGGCCGATTAGACTCATATTCTGTGACGTTTCATTTGAAAAAAAAAAACAATTCCATCATCTGAATCGTCCAATCAGCAACTGCTGTCCAGACACGATGACCTGAAGGTGAGAGCGAGACAGCTGCTGGAGGCCACAAGACGAGAGGCGAGGGAAAAGGAGAGCAATAGAGCGGACGCGGCGCTCACAGAAAACCAAGGAACTAATTTAAATTCAGCCAATCAGAGAAACGGGAGCCCACCCAACAAGGTTTGAGTTCGGAGTTTTATCATTGCTTTTTCATTTTGTGTTGTTTTCATCCGTTTTATTTATTTATTATTTGCTAAATTGGCCCAAATGAATCATATATGTTTGCACGTATTATGATTCAATTTCAAAATTGTATAAAAGGTAAGATTTTTTCATGTACTGTCTGTAGAATCAGAATAAGCTTTATAAACCAGCCAACGACAGATCATGAGCCCCGATAATGCCTAGGCTTCTATATTAGCCTTTCAAAAATGTGTTCCCATCCCCATGTAACAATTTTAGATCTCCCTAGGGAGGAAATCCAGCCTGTCTGCAAATATTTGGACATACTCAAAACATTGTAAAGTTTAGTAAATAAAAAATACAAATTTACTTTACTTAATCCACAATTTGACTTAATAATTAATCCTTAACTTAATTTAGTAAAGTAAAAAATATTTAAAAAAAAAATTATTAAACAAGTACCTTGTTACTTGAACGCTACAATGACGCGACACACGGGCTATGAAAGCCGTAGTAAATAAAAAAATATTAGAAAAATATGTTTTGTCTTTTTTTAAAGATCAGCTATCACTGACAGACTGCCTCAGGGCCCTCTTTTTTTCTCTAGGTCTTTTACTGCTCCCCCGAAGACCTTCAGCACCCATAAGGGGGTGTTATCGTCAGCGTTGCCAACCTCCATCAAGCTAAAATCGGTAGATTCAGAAAAATATATTGGTGTATCTCGATAGATTTGTTATCAGCTACAAAAATAAATTGAATAGTTACTTACTGTATCTTTTATTCTATAAGAAAATGTGTAAAATTTGTAGAATTTCCATCGAATTCGGTAGATTTGTGCAAAAGTTTTCATGGTCACTGTTATCAATGTTTCGTTTTTGGGTGATACCGTGTCTGTTAGATTTGTTCCGACGTTTCAGCTACCATTGCAGGAGCCATCTTCAGGGTAAACTGAGTCGGAACAAATCCAACACACATGGTATCACTAAAAAAAGAAACATATGATCGGTAGATCTGTAGGATAAAGGTTGCTGAGGGTTTGGTTGGAGTTTCTAACCCAGTTAGAGGTTGACAGAGAAGACGCGAGGTTGCTGTTTAATGCGTATTTATTACATGGCGAATAAGATACAGCACTTGGTTGTGTAGCACGAGCGTAGCGGCGACGATGGTTTGAAGTAACTGCACTTGAACTACATGCTGGAACTGTGTGATGTCGTCGAGCTGGTCTTACGTGAACTGAACTGACTGACTGATGTTGGCTGCGTCCTGTGGTCTCTTTATAGACCATATTCCTTTGTAGTTCATTTCTTCATGGTAGGGACGATGTGAATTTACTGCAGGGCGACGATCCCGTCTTTATGTGCAATATTTCTAGAGTTATAATATAAGTTTTATTGGATTCGATAGAAAACGATGACATTGCATCGTCGGTCATTGGTCTACTTCAGGTGAACTAATTTTAACACGTGTGTGTCATCGACTATGGACTATGGACCCTACAGATCTACTGAAAATTTGGTTCCGAGTTGGCAACGCTGGTTATCGCCCACTTTGAGAAAAACTGGCGTAACTCACAAGTATGAATGCGAAACCAGCTGTTCCCTGTTAGGCGCGTGATTCGAAAATGTTTGGAATTTTAAATGTTTTATAGGAATGATTTGATATCAAGTTCCATCGATTTAACCGTACGTTTGTTAACATTTTTATTCATGTCAATAATATTATTTTGTATTTTTTTTAGCAATCGGAGGAAGCCAGACAGGCGAAGTTGAGAGAAAGAGCCAGAAAATTGATAGCAGAGGCTCGAGCGGGCATGGCGGGAAGGTATGTAACCCAATATAGTCCTTAATTACAGAAGTAATTGTTCAATTCAAAAATATTTTCTAAGAAATAGGGACAGGTAAACTTAAGAGTTGGGGATAGCAGGTAAGTGCGATATTTTTGGTCCATAGGTGTGTATGTACAGTAGAGTGGGCCGATGATGTATGAAGTTTTTTTTTTTAGATATCCTAGTGAAAGGGGTCTCAAAAGTTGTCTTTTGGATCGCATGAAACGTAAAAATTATTTAAAAAAATATTCCATACTACTTTTGGCCCTCAACAGAAGTTTTGAAGTTTATTACTGTTTGAACATTTTTTAATTATCTATTCGATTCTGTTCGATTCCCGGTGAGAACACAAAAATTAAAATGTGATTTTTCTCAAGCCTGGGTGCTCTGTGATGTAATTCACCACTGTAATTAGGCCTCCTGGCCTGTTGTGGTGCAAAAAAAAAAATGTAAACTATATTCTATTTACATTATGTTTATAACTTCAAATAATATTTCTATTATTTGAAAATTGCCAAATTTTAAACTTTCTGCATCGTAATCTATTTATGTAAAGACTTTATTCTTCCTAAACATGCGTCAAGTGCATGTCGCTGTTTAGTAAAATGTCAAAATTAGACACTTAAATAAAATGCACCTACTTCGAGTTTAGTTTGAGACAGTAATTTACACATTTTTTTCTTTACCGGGGTTATGAAAAATGTAAAAAACGTTAATTGGGGGAATGTTTGAATGAAAATGAATGGAAAAAAAATGGGACCTAAATATTTCGGTGTAAAAAGCGGGAAAATGTAAAATTGAGGAACATAAAAACGAGGTTTTACTGTATTGTTTCTTTAATCTTTTTCCAGACTTGTGAAAATTCCCTATTCCTTTGTCCTCGTTGAAATGTCTGTTTTTTTCCAGCCCGACTTCTCCGGATAACCGCGGAGGCACTGTAGAGGTCCTAACTGCAGCCCAGGCACTAGCGGAACAGCAATATTACACATCTGGTAAGGTCACTCCAAAAAAGGCGTCTTGCGTGTGATTCAATTTTTCTTTTCAAAATTCTAAATAATATGGGTAATTCGCCGTACCTTTAAAAAAATACTGGTTTCCGTTGTCCTCTTCGCTTTACCAGATTAAATTCCCTTTTTTTTATACCAACTTGTAAAAACAATTATACCTCGAATTCATTAATTAGACGCACCTGTAGAAATTATAATGGACTCAGTATTGATGTAGACATTTTAACTGCACATTGCATTTGTACTGAAAATTTCTTCATGGATTTGATTATTTGGGATAGTTGCTGAATGTGCATCTTGAGTGGTTATGCTATGTATATGTGCCGTATGTAGTGTATATGTTTGTGTATGTTCTATATGTGCGTTCATGTGTGTGTGCGTGGATGGTTCGGCGTGTGCATTCAGTATTTTTATTTATTACCGATGATAACCTCCATAGAAAACGCAAATGTTAACAATTATTCTTTTCTCACTTGAGTTTCTTATTTATTTTTTATTTTTTTCACATTTAGTGTTTAAATCTTTTGCATAATTTATGAAAACTGAATTGGTCTTTTTATGTTAAAAAATTATTATTTTGAATACTTTTTATGCATGACCTTATGTTTTCTGAATAAAAAAAAATTAAAATAAATACTTTATGCAACCGTGTTGCATTTTATTCTATTCCTCTATTACGCTAATGTTAAAAATTGAGTAACTTTATTTTTTAAAATTTTAGTTTCATAAACCCCGATTCTAATTCCCAAAAATTTTTAAAACTGTTTAATGAATGTTAGTAAATATAAGTTTTCAACCACTTGCAGACTTTTTACGTTTTATGTCTACCGGTTTCGAGACATACTCGTCTCTTCGTCAGGTCACTTACTACACCAACATGAAAATACTAAAATACACTTTCACCTTTACCATCTCAGTAGTACCCATAGTATTTATGAGAAAATACATCAATTACAGAGGATGCAAAAATTAGGTTAATAATATAGAGTGATATGTTGCAGAATGTGTGGGGGGGCGGAAGGGTTAGGAAAGAGAGGGGCTAAGATTTTGAAAAACTTTTAAATTCACTTGTATAATCCAGTTACAAAAACGATTAGTTTATTATCATTTTTAAATATTACTTAATTCTACCGATTCTCTTCATACATGTTACCAATGATTAATTTTCATAAATATATTAACCTGTACTTGTTTTTGTAGGTCTAGCCAATTCCTTGGACAACAGCCCCGTGAGAAGCGTGAAGTCAGAAAGCCACACCAATTCTGATTCAGAAAATAATATTGTCAAGAAAGATGGTAAGTCATTTCACAAAATAAGCTTTTAAAAATTTACAATAATTTCTTAACTCTATATGTCATTGGAGCATATGGTATCCATAAAGAGACTCCATGCATCTCTATCGGCTGCCACCTTCTGTGTCCATCCCCCAAGTCAGGTCTTCGTCCTGAAGTTCTGACATAAACTGCCGACGAACAGTCAGCAATGGACGTCGAGAACCCGATGCCTTGTAAAATAGTCAAGCGTGGTTAAGGCTCTCAGGAGGCATCCGCAGTACACGGCCTAGCCAAGCGTATCACCTCTGCTTGATGACAGTTGTCACTGGAGTTTGCTGCATCTGTTCTCTTATTACTTTATTCCTCACAAAGTCAAACCACCGCTCACCCAAGATTATTCTTAGACACGTATTCTGAAAACTCAGTAATTTGCTGTTCGGGCCCTAGTGAGGTGCCACGATTCACGATAGGAGAACAGGTGTTCTGCAGGCGTTATATAGGCGTCATTTGGTTTTCACTGAATAAATATCTTCCAGTCAGCTTTCATACTATTGAATGTGGCGCCTGCTATTCCTAGCCGCACTCCCAATTCTTTTTGAAAGCTGCTTTTTTCTGTAACATATACTCCCAGGTATTAAAACTCTCGACCCTTTTGATGATTTGGTTTGACAGTCAGGGGATTTTGAGCATCAAGGCACGACGTATTACACAGTGCATGGGTTTTTGCGATATTGATTTTTTAACCCATGGATGCGGAGTACCTATTTAGCTTATCTACGGTGATCTGAAGACCCCCGACTGAATCGTCAATTATAACCGCATCATTGGCATATTCTAGTCCTTAAAATATAGCTTGATTAGAATGACAGTTGTCAGCAAAAATGACAACATAACTTTGCAATGGCGTCTAAGGAGTGATTTATATTGACACACGAAAAATCATTCGTATCTGGCATGTTAATTTATTTTTTTAATACAATGTTTGACATATAAATCTACATAAATATATAAAATCAGCTTTAAAACTAAAATAAACCTAATTATTAACGATGTTCTTACAAGGTTATATCATTTTGCAAAAACGTTAGAGATGGGACAAATTGATCAATGTAAATTAATCAAATAAAAAAATAATTTATTTGATGTTGTTCATGAAAAAAATATAAATGTCTTTTTTTTTTTGTGAATGTCTTAAACACACTAAAATAGGCTTGTTTTTGCGTTTTTATATAAATTTTCGGAAACAGAGTTTAAAACAGAGTAAAAAGTCAGAGAGAAAAAACTGATAAAATTGATTTTATCGGTACATGATCAGTGATCAGTAATTTCCCATCACTATTGACATTAGTTTGACAGCTGTCATTTTAATCAAGCTAAATTTTAAGGACTATAGGTCGTAGAGTTTTGGGGAGTGGGAGATGGATATTTTTCGATCTAGCGGAATTGACTTCCTTAAGATCCAGTCCATAAGGATTATAAAGAAACGGTGCCAGGACACAACCTTGGCAAACTCCGGTAACTCTATAACCTCAGAATAATAATTTGCCACCTGCTAATAGAGACGCCCCTTTTCACCCAGAAATTTTTGGTTTGGTTTAGTAACAAATGTGTAATGGTCGGTTTCGATTTGCACTTGCAATCTTGAGCCTAGATTATGAACACTATCTTCATATGCATGTACGAGACGGTATACTTAACTTCTGTACTATCTGTATCTTCCCTCGGTGTTCCACCCACTTGCCATATCCACATCATATGATCAAAACAAGCCGATGGGATGACCGCAAACAATAATTCCGCGTTCCTTACGTCATTCACATTTAAAATAGTTCTCATTTATATTTAAATAGGCTTCTGTAGTAAAAAGTGCTCACTTCAAAGCGATTATAAACTCCAATAAATTCCAATTTAAGCAAAAAATGCTCGCTTGAACATGAATTTTGCATGACTTTTGGAAATCACCTAGACGGTACGCTTAACGATCGTCTGTATGTATCTACCGATCGACTACACAGCCGGCTCCTTGAACATCTCGATACATACACTCGGAAAGATGGTAAAACAGATGGAAAAAATATAATAACTAAATTTATTTTTTACAGTGGTACCTTTCTAACTATAGGACTGAACCTAATGAGATAATTTTTGCATCTAGCCGCTCGTTTCTCATAATCTGACAGTTATGTCGGAATACATTTCGACTTTAAAATTGACTTATTTCTCTCTCATATTTTAAAAACGATTTTTAAAAAAAAGTGCCAAGCTCAAAATGATTAAAACTTTAAATAAATCGTAATTAAAGGAGAAATTGCTCGGTGGAACAAATTTTTTGTCACTTTTAATGCATAGATAAACGTATCAAGGGGCACTAGACCCGTCGGCATAAACCGATGTACTAACATCAAAATTTGATAGTGGGGGTATCGATAGTATATCTTTGTAGTCGGTTGGGAGAATTTTATCTTCAACTATGACGTAACATTGAAGCTATGTCATTTTAGAGTGTATATATGTGTACCAAGACGTATGCTTCCCCTTGTTTCATATTGATGTACCTACCCAAAACTTGAAGGTGGCGGGTCGGTAGTATATCTTTATAATCGCTAGAGCGAATTTATCTTCAACTATACCGTCGAGGTGAAGGTATGACGTCTTTATCTTCCCGTCTTGTGTATTTCTGTAAACTTTAGCTGGCAGCTGAAGATATCGATAATAATTTGTTTCAAAAGAGTTTTAACTGAAAGCCTACAGTGAATCAACCAGGAATGTCTGTGAACCTGCTCCGACTCACTCGAAAATCTGTGTTGATATGAAATTTGAATTGCAGGCTCCCCCGAACACAATGGGAACATCACCCCCTCTCGTCAGAGCTTCGAGGGAAATGTCAAGTCCGGTTCTCCTCTCAAATCCTTTGCGGAGCTCATGGACAGGATCAGTCCTGATAAGGATTCCTATATCACTAAAGGCGTGAGTATTTACTACGGATGGTTGTGTAATAGGATTCTTCATCACTAAACGGGGGAAGCATTATTTCATCACTCCCAAAAAACACCATTTTGAGAAATTGACATTTGAAAGTTTGAAGGCCGAGAAAAAATATTTTTTTTGTTATTGTTTTCGAAGTTTTAGGTAAACAAAACAATTCCTTCATGTCTTAAATAAATTCCACAGATAACTTTTCTTTCAGATACATATTCATATCGCACTTTGAGTGTCAAACCGTAGTACGTGCAAATAGTCTAATTTAGAGATCTGTAGATTGCTGGATAGTAAATTAAATAAACTATTAAGCCACATTTCATTTCAAATTTATTTCAACGGAAAGGGAAAACATTTTTGAGAAGGGAATATGGAAGTCTAGGCATTTACAGGACTTATGACCTGTCATTGGCTGGTTCAAGTGGCCACTTCACACACTGCGTAACATTCACCATTCTGCCCATGTTTGAACATCCACATTTCCTCAACTCTCTGTTGAAATAAATTTAAATATATATATAACTCCCTAGGAAGGAAATCCAGCCAGTCTGCAAGCATTTGGACATACTCAAACATTGTTGACATTTCATTTAATTTATTAATATTATTTTCCATTAAAATTCATGATTAATAATAAAAATTACGTGACCTCACTGGAGTTACCCGTGCCGAGGACACTTAACAATATACTTTTTTTAAATATTTTTGCATTTGAGAATAAACAAAAAAGACTTACTTAATAAACAGAGATAATTAACAAAATGTTCAGACAGTTTTAAACACTGCATAACAAATAATAAAGTTCATATTTAATTTGTGTACATCTATATTATTTATATTACAAAACGCACAATGAAAGAACAAAAACACAACATAAGCTATACATTTGTGGAGCAGTTGATTCAATATTACATAAATCTTTTGTTTGAATGTTTTTCATCAAACCGGTGATTTTTCCATTTATAGTTTGGAAAAGACATGAACAACTATGTACAAAAAGAAATGGAGGCATTGGAAAGAGAACAAACCGCCATTGATCAGCAGGCGGCCATTTTGGAAAAAGAATTGCGAGCTGTCATGGAGAGCGGCCAATCAGAAGCCGTAAGTCAAACCTCAATTTTTATTGAACCAATGGGAATAAGAAAATATTTTTAAGATCTCAATAGTTTGCTGTTTTGTTTCTATAGTTTTCATTGTCATACAGGTTTCGTACACCTAATTCGGTTCTAAGTTTCAAAACCATTTTTTAATATCAATTTGTTGCAACAGAGAGGGAAAACATTTTGAGAAGGGAATATGTTTATATGGACAGCGTGGTCAACTATGCGCCATTATGTGAATTTTGCACGAAAGAAAATAAGAAAGTTCAGTGATTTTTATTTGCTAATAGAGTATCAACCTTAAGGGTCTCTCAGATGGTTTGGTCATGTAGAACGAATGGATGACGAAAGAATGGTAAACCAGATATACAGTGGTCGGCACTGTAAGTGTTTTCAATTAAAAATTCTGTAATTTTGTCAATTTTGATAAACTTATAAACTTTCAAGATTCTAGTTGAAAAACTTCTTTAACATTAATTTAATTGTTTGGTGTTTTTAAAGAGTTATTTTAGATAGTTGACAGCTTTAAATACTTGGGAGGATGGAATCATGCACAAAGAGCTCGCACCCCGCCTAGGAATTGCTGGAGCAACTTTTAACATGATGCGTGTTGTCTAAAACTCAGGTCTATACTCTGTCAAAACGAAATGCCGATTGTTCAACTCTTGTATAATGCCAGTACTCCTATATGGGTGCGAATCTTGGCACCTTACCAAAGCTCAAAACACCAAACTTCTGAGTTTTGAGAGGAGGTGCTTGAGAAGAATATTAGGTATAAGGTGGTTCGAATTTATAACTAACATTGAGGTCTGAGAACAGACGCAGCAGCCTCCTATAACGAGCGTCTTGAGGATGCGGCGGTGGACCTGGCTTGGACATGTGCTGCGCATGCCTCAGGAGAACCTAAACTCTAGTTGCCTCTTCTTTAAACCAGCGGGCTCACGCCGTCCTGGAAGGCCGTCGATGAAGATCTTTTGACTTTATTCGGCGAAACTAAGGGGCGCTGGATTGACGTTGGAAGAGGCGAAAATGCTGGCTGGCGATGAGTCTCCTGGAGGTAACTGGTGATGTCCACATGCTCCACTTAGGAGCGGATGTGGAAAAGAAGAAGAAGATTTATTTCACACATAAGAAACTGAAAGTTTTCAACCTGAATGCAATTTGATATTTTTTTATTATTTTTAATGCTTATTATTTTTTCAGGAGGAAAATGCTTTGATGGCGAGATGGTTCACTCTAGTCAATAAGAAAAATGCACTTCTCAGGAGACAGATGCAACTTAATATATTGTAAGTTTTTTCGTCATCAATTCTTATGTCCTTATAATCATAGCCTTGTCCGCATCGTCGTGTTATGGTCAGCGCGTTTGCCTACCATGCAAGAGGTCTCTGGTTCGATTCCCAACACGGTTGACATGAAATATTGATTTTAAGTAAGATTGATCATTTTACCTTCATGTAACAAAATTGATCAAGATATGCTGCGATATATGTACCAATGCAGTGCCCTATGCATCAATAGGTGCGAAAGAGGAATTATGATAAATTATAGTCATCAATTGAGAAAGATAGGCTGGATGTTGGGTTTATCCAGAGACCAATATACGTATAATGAGTTAGAAACTATCTTAAATATATCTTCTCTTCAAGACCGTCGAAATAAATCTGACCTTATAGTCCTATTTAAAATTCTCAACTCACTCTTCGATGCGCCTGAACTACTGAGCTCGATAAAATTAAATATCCCAACTAGAAACCTCAGACAAAACTTACTCTTTCATACCGATAACCACAGAACCAACTATGGTTTTCATTCCCCTATGCCCAGAATTCTTAGGTCTGCCAACAAACATACCAGTCTTGATTTCTTTGATAACAAGTTGTCTTCTTTCAAACGATCACTGAATCAAATTCAATTATAAACACCTCTCTCCCGCTTTCACTCCCACAAAGTCTACTATATACCATTGAGTCTTTCTACTTTTTTAATAATAATTTTCTATGCATAAATATATCCTTAAAAATGCCCATTGGGCGTACATATAAATAAATAAATAAATCAATACGAGAACAAAAACAGATAAAAGTATCATTTATCAGTTTCGATTAATCTACAAAATAAGACAACTGTCAGTCACAAATCTCACTCCATTCTTCTATTTTCAATGGAAGCATTCTTCTGTTGTCCACAAAAACGGTGACACATATTCAAAAGGTCCGTTTTTTATGAGGTCGTGAGTTAGATTGTCACGGAGTATTGTTTTGTCCGCAGAGAACAGGAGAGCGAGCTGAGGCAGAGGCACGCGCGGGTGGATGGGGAACTGCGTGAGCTGCTGCGCGTGGAGGAGTGGAGCAAGTCCGAGCGGCAGCGCGGGCGAGAGGCGCGCCTGCTAAGCGAACTCATGACCGTCGTGGACGCCCGCAACCAACTCGTGCACCATCTGCACGAGCACGAGCAAGCGTAAGGGACAATCACATATCGCCACAGTAGAGAAAGTTATCTAAACCCAAATCAATCACCCCGTAGGTTCTTACAGACACAGGTTCTCACAGAAACAGGTTCTCACAGACACAGGTTCTCACAGACACTGGTTTTCACAGTTTGTAAGAACCTATGACAGTAACAATGACTTTATTTGCTTTACATATGTAAAAGAAGCTGAACAAATGGAGTTTAGTAATTTTTTTTTGAAAGCTTACCATGAGAAATGTTCCTCTGATGTCTCGCGGTCTGGCCCTGAAACACTGTGTATATAATAAATAATGTTCCAAATCTAGCTTTTCTATTTTTGTATTTCTTCTATCTAGAGATGTAAGGTGGGGTACCATGAAGATAGGTCAAGGGAAGGATGGAAAAGAAAGGTAATCGGCTAGGAATAATATCGATAAATGCTGTTTTATATTAACCCTCCTCCCCGGTGATGTGTAGCCAGTTGTGTGTAATAACTATAATATCAGAAAAAAACATATCAAAATTTTAAATAATGGTCAAGACATATGTGATAAACAATTTATAAATTAAATATATTTGCAATGTTATTATTAGAACACACATAACAATATGTATGATATGTGTGCCCTACTTTAAGATTTAAATAAATATGATAAATTTTGGGTTAAGATTTTCAGTATTCCTCCATTACACATTTACGTATCGACTGAAATAATTTGTTATTAAATAATAAGTACTTATTAGGAACAAAAGAGCATTTTATCAGAATTCGGGGATAAATTACAAATACCATCAAAAGTATACTCTTAGTCAGTCACATAGTTACTAGATACTCCACCCTGATGCTGCAAACAAATAAATACAACCTTCAGTCAAGAGGATACTACTCGGTTAAAGTGTACAATCTACTTCCATTATCCACAAGGACAACTAGTAAGTTCTCACAATATAAAATTGCTATTAAGAAATGGATAGCGGAGGTTGGTTGCGCACGGATCGATGAGTGGATCAAGCCAAATAGGTAAAATGTGTGTACTGTTTATGAAATTTGTTCTATTGGTCTATATATATTGGTTATGTTTTTATGATTATTTTAGTTTTTTATTGTTTATTATGTAAATGATAATTAGGTCAATTGGATGAATTACGTTTTTATTTTATTGTTATTATTATGTTAACTTTGTTAAATAACTAATCTTAGGCATGTTTCAAATTTTGTAAAATGTTTTCCTCAGCACGGGACACCCCAGTGGCGGAAAATTACGGCGGCCTCCGCGGTGTAGTGGTCAAGACGCTTGACTCACGCACGGAAGGTTCCGGGTTCGATTCCCGGTGAGAACACAAAAATTAAAATGTGATTTTTCTCAAGCCTGGGTGCTCTGTGATGTAATCCACCACTGTAATTAGGCCTCCTGGCCTGTTGTGGTGCAAAAAAAAATATGTAAAAAAACATTATTCTGTATGTAAAAAAAGAATACAAACAATGTAAAAGTATAAATAAATAGTCCAGTACTATATAGCTACTCAGTAGCTCCCGGGAAGTTGGCGTGGGTGGACCTTTCGTCCGAGTCGTTAGCGATACCCACTGGTTTTTTCATGTTTTCAGCAGTAAGATGTGAAATATACATCTTTGAATTAAATTATGGTTAATTAAAGCCATTCCCTATAAATATTCAATTTTTCCCTTTTTAAATCTCTTATTCTTTAAATGTGTACTGACTACACAGCACCGTAACGCGCGGGTGTATTTAGGACAGTAAGGGAAAGGTTCAACATTTCATGTCCCCCATATTTGTTTGCTGTGCCCAGTAAATAAGATGTTTATTTTTATTCCAGGATTGAAGACGACGACGAAATAGAACGAAACCTTTCCAATGTGGAACTTCAAAGAAAAAATCAGTGCTCCATACAATAGCGACCCCTCCCTTCGACAAAATCTTATACAATAAGGTGACTCTGTACCAGTGTACGTCCTTTAATATTAATGCCATTTCTCTGTTACTTGCGTGGAAAAATGTTGTAACACGCAGTACAATTGTTAATAATTTTTATGTAATTGCTAAATTCTAAAACAAGAGCGAATTTCTATTCAATTTTTTACACGTAACCTGTCGATCAAAAAGATTAAGGAATTAAGTTTATTGCAAGAGAGGAAAAAAAAATTGAGAAGGGAATATGGAAGTCTAGGCGTTTGCAGGGCTTATGACCTGTTATTGGCTGGTTTAGTAGCCACTTTACACACTGTGTAACATTCACCAATCTGCCCATGTGTAAGCATCCACATTTCCTCAATTTTTCCATCTGTTGACTTTTGTGAAGTAAAAGAGCCGAAACCTTTATCATGTGGGTGAGTTTAATCCGGCTGAACCAACAGCTAGGCAACGGCTGAAAACAATTTTTCAATTTTTATACTTCTTATACCAGTAAATTAAATCAACGTTGATTAAGGAATTTATTTAAAAATATATAAATTTATCCCTTGCTACTGTAGTCTGATGAAAAGTTAGGAAATCATAAGCCATTCTTTAACACTATTCTTTCAAAATCGTTTGGTTAAAAAGATAATGTAAATGAACATCAGACAACAATTATCATTTTCTAAGTTGTTTCTGATAAAAAAAATTTTTAAAAGTTTGATATAACTAAAATATCAAATGCTGCCTAGCGGTCAATATGACTATTAAGATGTTGCTAAAACCACCATCATTATCATTCCTTTTTCCCACCTAATGGTGCATAGGGCACTGCATTCGTACACCAATCGCAGCGTATCTTGATCATTTTTGTTACATGAAGCAGTCTTACGCTTCAGGTACCAGTCCAGGGGCTATGAAATATTCTAGTTTAAAAACACCCTTTTAAAAAATATTTCATGTCAACCATGTCGGGAATCGAACCCGAGACCTCTTGCATGGTAGGCAAATGCGCTGGCCATTACACGACGAGGTCGAATACGATGGGCGAAAAGGCTTGGCTATGTGCGCAGGTAGTGTGAACCCTGGTTCATCTGGACATGGCTTAAACCCCGAATATAATGCGATTGTTTTAAGAAAAAAATATCATCATCATTCCATGTCTGCTCCCCAGTTGGAGCATATGGTGTCCACAGAGGTCCTCCAGGTATCTCTGTCGGCTGCCAGCTCCCAGCTCCTGTGCCTTCCAAGTCAGGTTTGCGTCCCGTAGTTCTGACAAAAACTACCGACGAATAGTCTGCAGTGGGCGTCCAGGACATCGAGAACCTGATGCCTAAACAGTATGAAGAGTGTCTGGAGATCGGATATTTACTCAGTGAAAATCAAATGCTGCCTATATAACGCATGCATAACAATTATTCTCCTCTACGAATGCGAATCGTGGAACCTCACTAGGGCCAAAACAGCATATTATTGAGTTTTAAGAATAGGTGTTTCAGAAGAATTCTGGGTGTGCAGTGGTTTGAATTTGTAAGGAATGAAGTATTAAGAGAATGGACACAGCAAACTCCGGTGACAACTGTCACCAAGCGGAGGCGATATGGTTGCCTGGGCCATGTACTGCGGACGCCTCCTGAGAGCCTTAGAAAAATATTTTGAGTAAAAATTATCGGGTTCTATTTGGGCTAATATGTTATATTTTTTACTGAAAATTACTAAACTAGCAGTTCACAATGGAGTTCTTGTGCCAACTCTAATGTATAGGAGCAAAGTATGGAATTGGAAAAATAATGATGAAAGTAGGTTAAATGCTGTCGAAATGCGATCCCTCAGGCGAATGTGTGGTAAAACGATGTATGATAGGTGCACAAATGTCGCGATCCGTGAACCGTGTAAGGCTGAGATATGCATTATCGACAGAATCAAGAAAGGGGTGTTGCGTTGGTTTAGACATGTAGAGTGAATGGATAACGAAAGAACGGCTAAAAGGATCTACCATGCGAATGTTGATGGAAGCAGAAAACGAAGAAGGCCGAGAAAGATATGGCACGATCAAGTCCATCAAATACTTGAAGATGGACATGTTAAAAGTAGGAATAATCGGCGTGCGTGCATGAGAAAATGTATGAATGTAGTGGAAGCGAGGTCTGTATGCAAAGATATAGTGATATGGCGTCCTATCCTCTCTGCCTACCCCTACGGGGAAACGGCGTGATGGTTTGTTTGTTGTTTGAAAATTATTGTTTTTATTTAATATGAATTTACTTTAATTTTTATATGGCGCAATTTTGAAAAAATTGCATTTTAAAATGGCAAAATTGTATGATTTCCTAACTTTTTATCTGACCACAGTTGACGCTCGCTTCTAGTGTCACTATAGAAAGCAATTTGAACCATATTGACGTGATAATTCATTGAATATCGATAAATTTCGCTTGTGGTGACATTGACGTCCACGCATGAAAAAACCCAAATTTGTTAATTTAATTAATATTTTTTACATTAAACTTGGTAAATTATTGCTGCTTGGCGACTTGGTAGAATTAAATTTTGTAAAACACTATTAATGTTACTAAACTTGTACAATGTTATTTTTTATTTAATGACTAAGATTTGGCCATACTCAAAATATCATTAGTTCTCGCATTTGTACTAATTTTTGATGGTGAAATCGTAGGAAACTTTACAAAATATATCCATTTCAATCAGAAAAAAAAAAATCATAAATAATTTGTGGTTTTTATTTGTATGCCTAGAAATTTTTGTGCTAATTTTTGTGATTTTTAAAATAACATTTGTAATAATATTATTTACAAAGTTTTGAGGACATTTTTAAAATCCTTTTGTAATTTACAATTCACTATTATTTTTTTTTTAAATTAATTTTTTAGCCACTTTTTTTTCTCGACCAGTTTCAATGCTAAACAAGCTTCTTTTTTAAGGTATGATTAACTTAGTATAGTAATAATTAATTAGTAAATTAAACCTTGAATAAGAAGCTTTTGTAGCTTTGAAACCAGTCGGTAGAAAAATAAGTGATTAAAAGCTTTGTTGTTTTATATTTTTTTAACTATAGTAAAACCCCCTTTTTACGTTTTTCAAGGGGCAAGAAAAAAAAGTGTAAAACTGAGGAAGACACTTAATCAAAAAGGTCAATTACACTGCAATACAAAAAGTTAAATAAAATACATAAAATAAACTCTTTCTCTTATATATTATGTATTATTAGATTTACAGTGGATTTGTTTAATTGACTTTAGTATTGTTAATATTTTTCTACTTATTGTTTTATGTGAAAGCTGTAAAAATTCAAAATAAAATAAAATAAAGCGCTCATTGGTCAAAATAAATAAGTGGAAGTGTACCAAGTATTCTAAAATGAATAACTTATATGTAAATGTAAGTTATTACATCATTATATTTGGTAACTTTTAAAGCTTATTATCATACAATAATTTGTCATTATTAATCTTATGTGAGATAATTAATTTGGAATATCGATCATTCAGTTCATTATTTATTTATTAACGGACATTGTCTATGTATACAATTTACAAGGTTTAAATATTACAATAAAAAAATAGTTTAAAACATAAAAAAAAAAAAAAAGAACCATTGACAAACACAAGGGACATCGAGACAAGATCTGGACTATTTATTTAGTGCTCGTTTAAATCGTTGTAAACTTAAACCAAAAAAGTCCAGATCTTGTCTTGAGTTAACAATACGACAAAGACAAGTCATTGGAGAATTAAGGCCATAGTTTGTTCTATGCTGATCGATGAACAATACTTCATTGTTTCTCAATCTACGAGTCGGAATATTGAATTTTACTTGTCCCAGTCATTAGTCCATCATTATGGAACATCGATTATACCATTTAGTATGCCGAACATATATATGGAGTCGATATTAGATCTACGTTTTTGTAGACTAGAAATATTTAACATTGACTATTTCAGCGTAAGAATAATTACCTCTCTCTAGTCCGAGCATCCACGCTATTTTTCGAAGCAAGCGATGTTGGACTGATTCAATGTGATTTATGCGATTGACATAGAATGGAGACCAGACCACGGAGGCATATTCTAGAAGAGGGCGAACAGTTGAGCAACAAAGAGTTTTGATTGCACGGACATTAGTAAAATCAGAGGATATTCTGTTAACGAAGCCAAGTAATTTCAGTGATTTATTTACTGTATTATCTATATGCTCGTTGTATGTCAGTTTATAGTCCAAAACAACTCCTAAATCTCCGATGGACTTAACTACATCAATATGGTAGAATTTTCCTAAGAATGGTTCCCTTTATTGAATATTTGTATAATTTATTTTAACACTACTGACTTTTCTGTCTGCCGGTTTCGAGACGTACCCGTCTCTTCGTCAAGTGATTATATACAAATATCGAATAACATTTAGTAGAATGTTTGACCATAAATTTAATACTTTAAATATTAATAACCGTTTATTGAATTTAGAATAAATCAACTTCTTACTCATGTTTTATAGTAGAATTACATCCGTATTTCTAATATTCAAAATTGGTGAAACTGATTTGCCGATACATTTGGAATTTCTTGATTTTAATTACAAACAAAACAAACCATCACGCCGTTTCCCCGTAGGGGTAGGCAGAGAGGATAGAACGCCATATCACTCTATCTTTGCATACAGACCTCGCTTCCTCTATCTCGACATTTGTCCACCTATCATGCATCGTATTGCTACACATTCGCCTGAGGGATCCAATTTCGACAACATTTACCCTACTTTCATTATCATTTTTCCAATTCCATACTTTGCTCCCATACATTAGAGTTGGCACTAGAACTCCGTTGTGAACGGCTAGTTTAGCCTCCTGCGATAAACATTTGTTTGCCAAAGTAGA